>NC_139659.1:13827773-13840890 GCF_951799395.1 Argentina silus | reverse complement strand
TTGGTTCTAATGGTCGATGCTTGTGTCACATTATACACAAGTGTAATGGGCTCCCCTGAAAAAGAATCTGTGGTCTCAATGGAACACCCTGTATAAATAAATATTTGATGATGATAATAATAATAATATACTGAATGTCTCATCTCTGCAGCACCTGAAGCAGCAACAGGAAGGTCTGAGTCACCTGATCAGCGTCATCAAAGACGACGTGGACGACATCAAACTGATCGAGCATGGGCTCCATGACAGCGGCCACAGGGGGGGCATGCTCAGCTGACCACCTCCTGCCCCCTCCCCCACTCTCCTTCCCTGCCCCTCCCCCACTCTCCCTCCCCGCCCCTCTCACTGCCAATCAGAATGAGAGGGAGACAGACATCCCTCTCCTGGCAAGACCCATGAATTTCGTCTGTCTGTCTATCAGTCTGTCTGTCTGTCTCTTACTCAAAGGCCCTGTTTGAATCTATCTAAAGGACTTTGGTAAAGCTGCCAGACCTTACTAAAGACACAGGCTCTGTTCCCATATCTATACTGGCGTACCACTTAAATGGAGTATGTTCTGGCCTGTACGCTCTTACATATGACTGTGAATGTGATTGACAATAAGTGTGGGTTCAAAGTGTGAGATTCAACAGATGTAAATATGCTTTTTAGTATTGGTTTGGTAATATTTTATATGATGAAATGCACGAATATGAAGAAGCCAAACATGGTTTAATAAAGTGTAATTGAAAAGCTGTTTTATGATTGTAACTCTTTCCTTTTCACACACACACACACACACACACACCCCCCACCTCACCCTAGCTTGTACAGTATGCATCTCAAATACATCTTCTGTGCACCCTCTGTCTCTCTCATTTTCCCTATTATAATGCCTACGAATGACTAAGCGATGGTTGCCTATTTCTCACCGATAGAAGCAGTATTCTCCATAGGAAAGCATTGGTCCTCAGTAGAGGCGACGAATGTATGAATATTCGGGTACCTCATGAATATTCGTGTTCACCTGACCATGTTATATCCTGACTAGGCTCCTTTCCCCCCTCTTTAGTAGTCCTGTTCATTCATGAGTATGCCTGGTGGGACCTGTCCAAGCTTACTGCCGCCTCCCTCCAGGGAGGTTCTTCTGTCCACCAGCCTGAATGCCTCCATGAACTCGTTAATGTCTATGTTGCCGTCCTTGTTGAAGTCGATGCTAACGGCCAGGTCCGAGATGGCCTCGTCGCTGGTCTCAATCTTCAGATGTGTGCTCAGAAGCTTCCACGTCTGACGGAACTCCTCGAAGGAGATTAGACCTGAGGGAGGACAGCGAAATGAAGCAAAATGTTCAGTTTCAAATACCTCCACAACTTGTAGTTGTATTCCTTTTGGGACAAAATCCTAACTTGAGATCTAATTTGAGTTACAGACACACATCTCAAGTTAGGATTTCGGCCTTAATAATTTTCTTCTTGTATTCATACATTTTCTCAACACCATTTTCACATTGGCTACAACCTGTTTCACACAGACATAATCTTGAATTTCAAAACCTCCAAACAATTCCTTTGTAAACACTAACACTATCCTTACTTCGCATAGTTTTCACGCAAGACAATAATTAAACGTCTTATCTCTTTGCCGTCACTAATATTGAGCTGCTGAATAAGCTCTCAGTCACCACATGATGTCACAGGGCCCAAGAGGCTTGAGGGAAATAGCAGGTCACACAGGCAAAGCCCACCTGGCTCAGAGAGGGATGTGGGCCATGCTAATTGCTACTACTCTAGTCACCTGAGTGGTCTGTGTCTATGACTCTGAAAATGGTCTCCAGGTTGGAATGGTGCTTGTACATGGTCTCAATCAGATTTGCATGGGAGAGCTGTCACACAGAAGGCAACAAACAGTGATATTTGTTAGATGATACAATTAGATAGCTAGGATTACTTGTATTGAGTGTATAAAGTTAATTGTGTGTGTGTGTGTGTGTGTGTGTGTGTGTGTCTGTGTAGATGCATACATGTATGTATGCATACGTTCATTTATGTCTGTGTGTGGGTGTGTATGGTGTGGCACTGACAATCTTACATCTGTGTTGTGGTCAGTGATGGCGAGGTCTCTGAACCAGAGCTGGTAGTCCAGCATGCCTTCCTGAGTGCTATTGACCAGCTGGGCACGCAGCACCCTCCAGGGGAGGCCCAGCCTCAACACGGTCTCCAAGGCACTGGCCCAGTGCTTCAGAGAGATCAGCCCTGAGAGACACACACCACATGAACACTACACTGTCTTACACACATACTGTAACACACACATACTGTAACACACACATACTGTAACACACACATACTGTAACACACATACTGTAACACACACATACTGTAACACACACATACTGTAACACACATACTGTAACACACACATACTGTAACACACATACTGTAACACACACATACTGTAACACACACAAGATACAAGATCCTTTATTAGCCACCCAACTGAGCAGTGCATCGTTCAACACCTCCTCAGGTTCAGGTTTATTGAACATCTTTGTACAGACGTGTTACATACATACATACATACAGACAGTGTGCTACAGTACCTGTGTTGTCAGGGTCGTACTCCTGGAAGGCACTGATGAGATCTGACTTGTGGGCAAACAGCTGCTCCCTCAGGGCCTGGAGAGCTGAACGCTCTGTCCGCCCAACACTGCAACCACACACAAGACTGTAACCACACACAAGACTGCAACCACACACAAGACTGCAACCACACACAAGACTGTAACCACACACAAGACTGCAACCACACACAAGACTGTAACCACACACAAGACTGCAACCACACACAAGACTGTGTGTGAGGCCTAATCAACTACATTATACACTAGTCTAGATCAACAGCTAATACATCACACACTCTAGATACGTAATAAGGTGTGGGCCGATGTAGGGAGAAGTTGATCTTTAGATGCTTATTTTAGGTTAGATGTTTCATTCTAATGGTTAAGGTTGGGATTTAGGGTAGATAAGCTGATGCTGGAGCTAAGGGCAATGTCATCCCGGAGCCATTGGGCAAACAGATGCAACAACACTGTGTTTAGTGGTAGTAGGTGGGAGGTGGTATCAGTTATCAGGTATACTACTTTATATCAACATTTAAGGCCACACAGTGTGGGAGAGCAACATGTTCTCAGAAGTAGAGTAACTCAAGAACACTCTTAGAAAATGTGGAATGCTTCAATAAGTATCAGAAAAGTTGCTCTTTGGAATCGAGGGGAGGGAGTTCTTTCTCACAATTCTGTAGTGGTGTGACTTTGTTTACTTTGCCTCAAGCCAGGGTGAGTTGATAGATTTGTGTTCCCTCGACTACTGTACCTTTGCCTCAGTGTGAGCTCACGGGAGGTACGGCTGGCCTGGTACTGATTGAAATGGGGCACCAGATCAGGACCCAGGCGGATGTAGGCGCCTCTGTTGCTGCCCACCTCGTAGTAGTTGGACGCAGAAAATATTGTCAGAACCTGGACAAATGACGAAGGACGGAGAACAGTGGTGATTGAAACTCAATGCTATCATACAGTTCAGCAACGCACAGTTGTAGTTGTTGTTATTGAGAGGTTCTTCCCAGCTGTCGGGCTCCAAGTATTTCCTTAAGGATTCACAACCTAATACCACCTACGAATTAGTTGAAAGCGACTATCTTTAATTGAATACCTCTTGTGAAGGGTTATCTAATAGTTTTTGTTTACATTATACAGTATATAGGTTAATTTGTGCTCTGTGTATCTGGTGGAGGCAGAAATTGTAGTGCATGAAATCCCCATATTCTATTCCATGCATTCCAATGAGCCCTTCCTCCGATTTCTACCTCCACCAGCCTCCCCTGGTGTGTCTGTGGCTCTCACCCTGCCGTTGTGACAGAACTCGTAGCCCTCCTGCTTGCACTCGTGGGAGCGGATGAGCAGCTGCAGGTTGTGTCTCTGCAGGACCTCCTCGGTCACGTCCGGACCCCAGTAGCAGCCTCCGCCCCGCACCTCGTTTGGGACACAGCCGTCCTGGGGCATAGGGTCACTCCAGAGCAGATCCACTATCTGCAGACCGGACAGCATCAGTGGGTTTTTATCAACAGGAGGAAATGAACAGAGGGGGTTCTACTGTATTCATAATACAGAAGGCCCTTATAAAAAGTAGGTAACAATGTGGAAATTTCCACCCAAATTCAACCTGATGTCATTTTTTTCTTTTTCTTTTTTCCCTTTTTTTTATGTCAGCAAGTTTTCGAAGAATTGTGTCCAAGACGTCCCAGTGTCCCCCTAATCTGATCTCTGTTACCTGTTTCCACTCGTCCCCGTCCGTGTCCGTCGCCTCGCCAGAGTCTGGGTCCGGGTCTGGGTCCGGGTCCAAGTCGGAGCATAGGTTCTTGCGGAGGTCTCCGTAAGACTGGCTGAATCCGGCCTGCCTGCGACGTTCCCTCAGCTCCTCCTCCACGGAGCAGTTGACCCGGTTGGTGAGGCTCTGCAGGGAGCGGAAGCGCAGCTCGTGCTTGGCCCCTATCATGGAGGTGTCGTGGGTCAGGGAGCGCACCCTGCGCCTGTTGCTGCTGTCCACAGACATAGACCACGCCTCATCATCATCTGCATCATCGTCTATCCCCAGTCCCCTTTCTGCTGTCTGCTTCCTCTTCTTGGGAGGCCTGAGAGCTGAAACATACTGCACATACACCATTATACTATGTTATTCTGCTACTTTTATCATGGATTTACACACACAATTAGTATCATTAGTATCAGGATCCATTCCACAATCACTATGTCAGTCTTGAGGGGATGGTTCACCCACATTTATACAAAGGGTTGAATGTTAGACAACTGTTAAACTGGTTGAATGTTAGAAAAATAGACTATTGTTATAGAAAAAGTTGAAATAATGTTGTAATTATTAAATTTATTAAAACTAAACCTTTACTATCCCTTAAAGGTCCAGCATGTGGTTTTGTGTGTTTCTGCCCCCGCTGGCCACACTGAACATTTTAAACATTAAATAACCCTACGTTTTATAATAGCACCAAACATGTGCCTACCGTTGTAAACAAATCAAACTTGAAATAGGCACTTCACTTCACTGAATCTCCTTCATCATGTGATCTCATTCCTAGATAGCTACTGATATACCAGGGCCATTTAACACCATCTCAAAGCTAAGGTCTACAGTTCATACTGGACCTTTAACTTAACAGGGTCCCAGAGGGGTCTTACTTTATGTCTGTCCACTCGGGCTATGAGATGGAGGTCAGTGGTGTCGGAGATCCCACCATGCAGAATCAACACCTTGTGATCAATCACCGTCGCCAGGGGTAACGAGCTGAAGATCTTCTGAAGGAGCTTCAGAATCTTCTTGCCGTGAAGCTGCGGACAAACCAAGCAACTAGTCATGTCTCACACAGCCGTTCTAAAGCATAGATTACATTTTCAGAGATTTTTTATTGAGAAGAAAACTCTGGAGTCTATTCAGTAACCTATGTAGTGCTATTTGATGGTGGTGCCCAAAGGCACTCTTCATACAATTAAAGATACAATATGGAGGATTTACATGCTAAGAACTACATTTGTAGCCATCTATTTACAGCTTGAAATGGAGCTATCGCCTGATATGTGTATATGGATCACTCTCTTACCAGATAAAGCTGTGAAATCGTCCGCTGTAATGTATAACTTTTCCTTAAACAGTTTCCTGGTCCTTTTCCTAGCCCTAGCCCTAACCCTAACCCTAACCCTAGCCTTAACCCTAGGGTGATTTTAATGAACAGAATTAAACAATGGACCTATTGTATGTTTAGATGAAATCAGTTCAATAGCATATGCACTGAGAGAGCCGTATAGTGCCGTATAGAGCCTTATAGAGCCTTATAGTGCCTTATAGTGCCTTATAGTGCCTTATAGAGCCTTATAGTGCCTTAAAGTGTGTTTTAATGTTGGATTTTGGAATGAGGGATAGACAATGCATGCATGTAAACTTTCAGTTGTATAGAGTTGCTCAAGATGAGACCTACCTTGTATTTACCCAGCACCTCTTTGGTGAAGCCATACCTGGGAAAAAAAGGAAGGGTTGGTAGGTTTGTGTGTGTGTGTGTGTGTGTGTGTGTGTGTGTGTGCGTGCGTGCGTGCGTGCGTGCGTGCGTGTGTGTGTGTGTGTATGTGTGTGTGTATGTGTGTGTGTCTGTATGTGTGTGTATGTGTTTGTGTGTGTGTGTGTGTGTGTGTGTATGTGTGTGTGTGTGTGTGTGTGTGTGTGTGTGTGTGCGTGTATGTGACAGTACCTCAGGTTAACAATGTGATCCTCATGGTTGCCTCTGTTGAGATGCACGTCATTAGGATACACCAGTAGGAAAGCAAATAGGATGAGGAGAATCTCAAGGGAGTCTTTGCCTCGATCCACAAAGTCTCCATTGAAGACGTATGGCCTCTCACATGATGGCAAGCCATTCTGGTAGTAATAATGAAGATATGTGTGAGGCCTTATCAAATAACAAGAAAACCTGTTCTTACATTAAAAAAATAAGTTATTGCTTTGTAATTACATATTAATAGAGCATTTCTGTTATTACAGAATTATTATTGAAAAAGGAGCCCCAATTCCACTTGTGTGATTGCATGACGCACTCAACTCAAGTCATAACCACTTTACCCACCTTATAAAAGACCAACAGCAGATCCTCAAGGTGCCCATGTAAGTCTCCTAAGGGTGTAAATAATTGATAAATGCATCATTGATCTCATAATGGAAATAACCACAACTGAATAAAAGGCAAGTGAAACAGAGAACAGAAGCTTTGACACAGGTTTTGAAACATTGAGTCCTTTGAAGCCTGTTGTTCCTACCACAGATGGTGATCTCCTGGCTGTGGCAAGTGGAGACCTGACTGATGTTGGGGAGGATTCTGAGAATCCTCCAGGTTTCACCAAGAAGCTGCAGGACGTATCGAGAATGGAGCTGCTACTAGGAAAAACAGCCCAGAGATTAAAGGAGGCTTGAGGCTAACATGAAGAAAGGAGTCTATTCTCATCTGACACTGCCCCACAATGAGGTCATAGATTCATGTGTGTGTGGCTGACTGATTTTGAAAAACCGGGCCTTCTAGCCTAAAGCCTAGGCATTATCTGGGGGAGATGACACAAAGGACTTAGGCATGGTCACTAATCACACACCTCTGTCACATGCACACTGTTCTCTTATAGCAAGTCAACTAAGTCATTGTAGGCAGGATGTGAGTAGAGAGCAGGCTGGTGGAGACAGAAATCGGAGGACGGGCTCATTGTAATGCATGAAATGGCACATGTTTGATACAATTCCTCATTCCATTCCATGCATTACAATTACCTTCACCAGCCTCCACTGGTAGTGATACCTACTTGCTTGTGCTTGAAGGCCTCCATCAGCTCTGCGGCGTTTGCGAAGGTCATGGGGAAGGAAAGGTGAGGGCCTTTGTAGACTTGAGGCACCTCGATGCTCTTGTAGCAGAAGTACCTCTCCCATTCGATGTCACGACAGATCTCGTTCTCACGGAAGATATGGGAGATCAGGTTCCCTGTGAGGGAGAGATGCCAGGTGGGTTTGGCACAGGGGGGTCTAGTTAAGTGTTTAGAGTATGTGGGCTGAGTGCAGTTAAAGGGACACTTCACCCATTGTTAACATCACATTCATTATCTCCAGCACCATACCAGTGTCTATATACTGTGTGATATACTATGTGAAAACGGCAATTTTCTATGTTTCTGTAGTCAAAAAGATAAATGAAAAGGTCCTAAGGAAATTACCCACTATGATGTGTGGCTGTAGTTTTTGAAAATCATTGAATTCATCATAAGGACATTTTCTCTTCTGCTATCGACTACAGAACATAGAAAACTGCGGACATTGGTATGGTGCTGGAGATGGTGCTGGAGATGGTGCTGTTAAAAATGGGTGAAGTGTCCCTTTAAGTCACCTACTACCGATGCGAGCTAATGGGAGGAAAGCTTACTCTCGGTGCTGGCAGGAGTGAAGTGGTCCATAAGGTAGCCGAAGAAGTTGTAGAGCTACGAGGGAGGAAGGGGACAGTTGGTCATGACAAATCTGAACTAAAGCTAAAGGCTACAACAGTCAACGGAAAGGTCAGGCAGATGAGGGTAAACATGCTCATAGTCATAAAAACATTACAGTTTCACTCAAAAATAATTGTCCAGTGTATTTCTCGTCAGTCCTCCATTAGTATGGTTTTAAAATATCATTTTTGTGTGCACACAAGTCTCGATGGACATTCTAGATATCCTAATAGCAAGCCTCCTGTAAATTAACTTCCTGAAATAGTCTCATGATGATGCATTTTGACACAAAGCCAGTATCCTGAACCTAGATTATACCTACTCCCGGACTAAAAAAAACATCTTTGATGGAGAGTATGAAGTGTGATTTAATCTAGGACTAAATCATCAACGCTGTGAGTGGTTGTTGACCCGTGGTCCCACCTTGATCTGGTCCTGCTCCCCGGCGTACTCGATAGACTGGAAGATGTTCCAGGTACACCTGCGTCTCACCTCCAGCCGGGCCACGTACTGACGGTACCAGCGCTGGATCAGCAGAGCTGCCCTCATAGCTGGGTGAGGAGGGAGACGGGGAGCAGCAGGACAAGGGATGGAGGAAAACACAACACAACACGACGGTGACATGTCTATTTGTCTTTTTGCCTGTCTTAGAAATGTGCTTTGTTCATATAAAAGTAACATTTGTTAATTCTGCATTTTGGTCAGTTTGGTAGCTTTTAACTGCAAGCATGACTTGAATCAAGTCAAGTCAAAACACACTGGCCTGTCTGTCTATTTGTCTGCACTTTGTATTGACACAGTAATTATTTAGTTTAGTATAGTTTAGGGTTTAGTTTAGTTTAGGGTGTAGCTCATGCAGCAGCTACTGTTCCTGCAGTCCACACCAGGGGAGGCTGGTGGAGGTAGAAATCGGAGGATGGGTTCATTGTAATGCATGGAATAGAATGAGGAATGATATCAAACATGCGTCAGTTCGTCCTCTGATTTCTACCTCTACCAGTCATAAATGATAATGCTCTCCTGCGGAGAAATTCCATTGAATTGAACACTACAATAACAACATTATGAGATCTTCTCATGGCTCACCTGTCAGACTACTGTCTGAGCGGTAGTTTTACAGCTATTTATAGCTTGTCTGATAGCCATAACAATTGTAAGTGCTGGAGAAGTCAATTAATAGATTATAGATTTAAATTCTTAAATCTCTGATCATCTCTAGAGTGATCTAGTCTCGGGACGGAAGACTCACCAGTGGCAGCGTGGACGGAGAGGCTCGCTGCAGAGAACAGACGAACAACAGGCCCCCACCCCGTGGAGGAAAGATGAGCAATAGGTAATTACACACTAGCATCATCAGAGGGATAAAAGGACAGTCTTCTAATTGACATCATGACATCTATTTTTACCATATGAAATAAAGACTTATTCAAAGGTTGATCATGGAAGAAGTACCTCTTCCGCATTTCTTCAGCTGCAGTTGATCTGGTTTTGCAATGCCACATCCCATGACCCTTTGCTCTTTTCACTGCCAGATACAACCATCACATGGAGACAATTGGGGTGAGAATGAAAGTTGGTCCTGAATAAACTACATGCTTCACAAACACTGGAGATACAGTACAAAAAAACCTGTTTTCTTTCTATTGCATATGTACAGACTAACTTTCATTTGTAGTGACATGAAAGTGGCAACTAATAATTATGCATCCTCTTTAGTAAAGATTTCATAATGGATTTGGGAAAAGATGCATGTGATGAAACCCTTTGAGACATTGGCAGGCCAGATTGAGATTAATTTCTTGAATGTCAACAATGTGAATCCCTCTCATATCAATAAGAGCCAGATGGCCAGTAATCTGAGATTATTTGGGTCCTGCCTAACCCCTGGACTCTGATTGGCCACTATCTTCTGAGGAGTGACCAGAGAAGTTTCTGGTCTTTTCAGGTAAAAAATAAATAAATAAAAGCAACATAGTGTTTAATGACTGGTGCACTTTACAATTGGTTGCTTTCTTATGACACGTTAATTAATTAGTAATAACGTTGGTATTAGGACATATTGTATAATAATGCAGCAATTGAATGGTAATGAGTTATGCACCCTTCTTAATGACACATATTCTTGTAAGTGACATATGCTTCAGTAAATCAGTTAACAGTGCTAACGATAATCTAATCATGTAGAAATCTTCTCTTCCCCAATAAACAACCTCCCCTCATCACTGTGAAACACTGCACCAGAATGGCCAAGAGTAACCTTACCTGGCCACGATGCCTCTTGCCACTTCCTCAATATTTCAGCATCTCTTCAGAGAGCCAGCTGCATTCTTTTCTACAGTCCTGCCATCTTGACCAATGTGCCCAGAGAGGAGACAGTGATCGTCAACAGGGGACATCTTGTTGCAGTTGTTGCTTTGCTGTGGGACATGCAGGGCTTATGTCACGCTGCCTGTGTAGTTTAGCTCTCTCCACTGCTCCTGGCTTGTGATTACTGAGCAGCATTGCCAAGTGTCTTGACAAAGCCCTGTGACCATTTAATCAAAACAACAACACACAAGTGGATTAGGATTAAGCCTCACTATGACTGGCCTCTACCCTGAATACGTGGATCAAGGCTCTCGTAAAACAACTGGGGGGAGAAGGAGGGTTTGTGTTGGAGACAGGTCTGCAGGGCTGAAGTATCCCAAAATTCTAGGAGGATATTCAGTTCATTCTCCATCTCAATCTTTTCAATGTAATTCACTTTTAGGGTTAATTCAGTTCAGACCCATGCCAGTTCTATTCTACTGAACCCAGTTGTTTTGTAATTAATTTATCAATCAATGCAGGGTTAGAGTGCTAGCTCTACAGGAGAAACAATTAACTCTAATGGGCTTAGTTGTTCTCCGATTGTTTTGTTTCACAAGCCTTTTTTGAGACCAGGGAGACTTAAAAATACTTTTCATCCGGAAAGTTGACCAGATGGCCAGTTGGCCTTTTTCTTTTCAGAGGCATGTTGTCTCAGGGGAATAGTGCTGACTTTTCCCATCATCTCTTTATAGAGAAATGGTAAATGTAGGTGGTTTAATTAGTACTTGGCTAGAACCACAGTTTAGAGATATCAAATTCCTCTCATTTCTGGAGATGCCCTTTTCATATTCCCAGGCATTCCACTACTGGGAAAGTTATAATTATCTTCTGCCAAAACCAAATCCAAGGTTATATCAGGCTAGACCTGCTAAAATGAGAGAAATACCAACGGCCCTTGTTGGTTTTGCAGCCTGTGAGAACAGGTAGTCTCTGTATTGATGTATTTCTGCAACACAAAACCATTATATTTGAATCTCCATGGGTGCTACTTGCCTTTAGAAATGGGTTTGCTATGGATCATGTGTAAAGGCAGATTAAGATTCTGGTCTACCATTGACAATACAGCCCATTATGTGAACACATTTCTTTCACAAAATCTGAAGGTCTGTTGAATCTCTATCCCTGTGTTTCCAAAAACCAAGGGCATGTAAATTTAAGAATGTAATCAGTGTAGTCTGCTTTGAGAGCACCTGCAACACACACCCTCGACAAAACCTGGTCTGCAAATGAAAAGGCCTTTGTGAGACACTGACATCCTGTCCACCAGGTGTCTGTGATGTGACTCCCTATGCCACTGAGAGAAGGGGGACAGTGGGAGACTATACACACTCAAGGACTTTTCTTCTGGTTAAAAGATTCAAACAGCAATGTCACAATGCCCCTTATCAAACCAGAAGCCAGCACATCCTCTGATTTACGTAAAGGTCGACTGCAACATGAGAAAAGGTAGCTTATCAGGGGAGGCTAGTGTAGGTAGAAATCGGAGGACGGGCTCATTGTAATGTATGTAAGGCATGGAACGGAATGAGGAATGATATCAAACACACATGTCTTGTTTGATACCATTCCTCATTCCATTCCATGCATTACAATGAGCCTGTCCTCCGGATTCTACCTCCACCAGCCTCCACTGATAAGCTGCCTTTTCTCATTTTCTCATTTTTACTGTTTTACTCTTATTGTATATCTGTCCTGTTACAGAACTTGTCAACATAACTGCCTTCAACATTATACTGTTGTAGATTTGGATCCTGTGATTTTGTCATCCGAGTGTCAAAGATTCTCATATTATATTTCATGATTACATAAGCTGCATTTTGGAATTGAAACCACATAGAATGTATTTATAGAGTTCATCCTGAATCTACCAGAGGAGGCTGGTGGAGGTAGAAATCGGAGGACGGGCTCATTGGTATGCATGGGATGGAATGAGGAATGGTTTCAAACATGTGTTTGATACCATTCGTCATTCCATTCCATTCCATTCCATGCATTGCAATGAGCCAATCCTCTGATTTCTACCTCCACCAGCCTCCTCTGAGTGCATCCTAACTCTGGGTGTGGTGCAGCAGTGTCATCTGGGCATGAGACGTTGAGACCTGAGGTCATTTCCATACTTGAACATTCCATAAACATTGAGCAATGTTTTGTTTGTTTTGGTTTGTTCAGACTTGTTAAATAACTCCTCACTGATTGAAGACCACACCACACCCTCTAGGTGTTATGCTTGTTTACCAATTGTTTATGTCATTACTGACGTAGTCAACTCAGGTCTCATAGTATTTTATACATAGTATACATACATGTTGTTATGGCGGTTTATGTCAGGCAAATGTTCTGACAAAGTTACTGTGCCAGTTAATACAGGAAGTAAGCTGGATATCCTTATGTTTTCTAAAAGTGTAAATGTACCCGAGTTGAGATGGTAAACTCATTGCTATCTTTTCGATAGTGTAGCTAGTTAACATTGGACATTGGGTCAAATGTGCTGGCAAGTCAAAGGTTGCAAGTTTGAGACTTGGTCTGAGCAACTTGAATTACAGGGCTACTGTTTCATAAAGAAAAAAAAGTGGTGCATTTGACACCTCCTGATATTTCCAAGTCGGGAGTGTCCCAGGCTCATAATTTGATTTGACAGTGTTCATTTGACAGTTAGATTGTGTGCAATTCACCTGGTTCCTAGGTTTATGCCATGCAGGTAAATGTCATGCA
>NC_139659.1:13817773-13822773 GCF_951799395.1 Argentina silus | reverse complement strand
CATGGTTATGTTCAGGCAATGACACTGAGTCTCTCTCTCTCTCTGTCTCTGTCTCTGTCTCTGTCTCTGTCTCTCTCTCTCTCTCTCTCTCTCTCTCTCTCTCTCTCTCTCTCTCTCATTCTCTCGGCCCAGATGCAATGCTGCCAGCTCATCTCCCAGGAGTTGGTGCCCTTCTTGTACATGGATGAACTCAGCACCCTGGTCATCTCCTCTGTGCAGCTGACCCGTACGTGTGGCTGTGGACCAGGCAACCACCCCATGCCCACAGAGGACTGAGCATCACCCCCCCCCCCCCCATGCCCCCCACCCTCCACCCTTGGTCCCTCCGAGAGAGCCCCCTACCTCAATGGATCCAAATCTTCCACCCATGAAAGACCTCATGTAAGCATGCAGATAGCCTGGCTTGCAGAATTGTGATGATTCATAGCATATTCCAAAATAGATTATGACTCTCTTTTGCAGTTACTTATGACAATTCAAGATAAACTATACCATCCTCTGGGAGTATAAATATTTTTTAGAACTGAATTTGCCAAATTCATAGCATCCCTCACCCATATGTGAGACCTGTTAGAAAATAGGGAGAGCTGACTGTCATGGTTGAATAAATGTTGTCTGACTTGATATGACATGTGCCATTTAGCTGACGCTGTTATCCAAAGCGACTTACATTGCCATGAGTGTATACATTTTTCAGGATATATGGTCTCAGTGGGAATCAAACCAGGCACCAGGACAGTTCCATAACAACTACATTCTAAAATTAATATAACTTTTGATGCCACAATGGCGCTTTTGAAAACTTTCAAACAGGTTCTCCAAACTGTGTAGTTGTCTTGCTTTAATGCTTTAATTAAATCTCGTATGTGCTTTGAGCTACTTCTGAGGACAATATTTCACAACCCCTTGGCCTGAGACTGGCAAGGGATTAAACACAAGCTACTGAGTGTTCCCCACAAAAATGTGAACTCTGTGTGAGCTTCCAATGCCAAAGACACTCTGAGGGTGGGGGCTTACACTGTGGGCTGTGTAGTAAAAGCAGAACATTGATTTATTGAAGGGCAGCTCCTCACAACTTTATTGTTCGTAGAACCAGTGGTGAGATAGTTCATAACTCTCTAGGTTTCCTAGGTTTCTACACAGTCCACCACGGCTATCAATATCATATTATTTTGTGAGTTATGATGAACAGATCTTGTTGGGAGAACTGAGTGATTTACCCTGAGAGTTTCACCTATGTCCAGTGTGCACCCTGCAACCCACAGCTGGACCTGAGCACCTTGCACTGCCCATCACACACTCCCAATGTGCAGCATACCGCTTCAGAGGTAAAACATTTGTAAAGTCGAAAGCTGTGGAAATGATACAGTTACATGACCTAAGCTAGCAGAGAGTCAGGAGTACTTGGTTATGTGAACCACCAAATAGTTGGCATTTGGCTTGTCCAATTAAATACATAATTTATGACTTGGTCAGCTTTCCAGCTTTCCTTGGCCTGTGAGACATTTTAGTCTGCACCAGATGGGTTTTATCAGTGTTAGACATAACTGATATGAACACTTTCCCAGTTGCCATTCAGTCCAGTTTTCATATTTGGTTTCTAAGAAAACACTAGGGAAACAGAGTGCTCCAATACAAGAGAGAGAGAGAGATCCCAGGTTATTGCAGGTGGAGATATCAGTGCTTTGTCTATGCAGGTGTGGAAATAGGATGTTCTATGTGAGTTTGGAGCACAGCCAGTGCAAGGTCGATCACAACAAGGAACACCAGTAGCAACCTGTGCTTTAGACTAATCATACTTATCTTATCTAAGTATTCGCTATGGAATTAAAGGGCTACTTCACCCAAATCACAAATGTATTACTTGTTTCCTTACCCTGAAAACAGTCTATGGACAAGAACAGACAGCAATCTATGCAACCACTGACACCAACCGCTAATTTAAGGTTATGGTTAGGGTTATAACCACAATTGTTTGCCAAACCAAAAAGCAATAAGTAAATGTCCCCAATGTAACTTTTGTTTAGTACATTTCATGCCCACATTATTTCAAACTTCAAACAAGTTAGTCAGCTACAGTATACAATCCTTCTGAGTAGATTTGGAATTTAAAACAATCTGGGGAGATTGATTTATATTGGTTCATGGCTCTCTTTTGCAGTTACTTATGACAATTCAAGATGAACTATACCATCCTCAGGGAGTATAAATATTTTTTAGAACTGAATTTGCCAAATTCATAGCATCCCTCACCCATATGTGAGACCTGTTAAAAAAAAATAGGGAGAGCTGACTGTCATGGTTGAATAAATGTTGTCTGTCTCGCTTTAATGAAATCTCATATGTGCTTTGAGCTATTTCTGAGGGCAATATTTCACAACCCCTTGGCCTGAGACTGGCAAGGGATTAAACACAAGCTACTAAGTGTTCCCCACAAAAATGTGAGCTCTGTGTGAGCTTCCAATGCCAAAGGCACTCTGAGGGTGGGGCCTTACACTGTGGGCTGTGTAGTAAAAGCAGAACATTGATTTATTGAAGGGCAGCTCCTCACAACTTTATTGTTCGAACCAGATTTCTCTAGATTTCCTAGGTTTCTACACAGTCCACCACGGCTATCAATATCATATTATTTTGTGAGTTATGTTTTTTATGTCTTGTCTCTGTATGTGCACTTTTCCCCAGTTGGCCACTGCCCTCATTGGCCAAGTTCCATATTTCATGTTTCGACTGAAAGGAGAGGCAGCTATAGGCATAGGGGCAAACAATAGTGCCCCAGTCTTCAAGCTTGGCTTAAGACATTGTGTTCTATCGAGTATAATTGTATTCAGACAAAAAAAACAACCCATTTGAATCTGGTTTATTTGCTACATCATAGATAAAGCACTGTATGTTTATACTTGTGAACCCTTGCAACAGGATAGTTCTATTGTCATCCCTTAACCACTCCCCATTTGCTATTTTTGATTTATATTGTGTCTGTCAGTTGTCAAACATCCTAAACAAGATCATTGTGGTGAGAACACCTTCTTTTCTGGTTTGGCGTTTATGTTATGTATTTTTAGAGACATATCTACCCTTTTTATATTTTCTCTGACATATAAGGCATTTTCTTCTTGTACATTTTTACCTCACAGTTCACATTTTTCATTTTATTTTCAACGTAATATTTATCACAGTGATATTTAAAGCCTTATTTTAATTCACCGCTTCATTAACAATCTTCAGTTCAAATGTGGAAAGTTTTATTGTCATTGATCACATACTGTAGTTTGATGATTTGTATCGATTTGGATTAATTCATTTACTTATATTCACTGAATAAAGGCTACTAAAATAAGTTGTTGTCAAGATTACACATGTATTTCTTCGATTACAATATTGTGTTTTGTATTTGAACTGCAACCTTTGTATTCTGTATAATAAAAGTTAATAACACTACATATGCTCAATGGTCTTTTTATGGAGGTGACTTTCCATGGCTTTGTCAGCTGTCAGGTTAATCTATTCACGCCTACATCAGCCTCAATCTGTGTGAGCCTCTCTGGCAGCCCCAGTAGCAGCCAAGAGAAGAAAAAAACATTCTGGGAGTTGTTGGCTCCCTACTCCAGAAAGAACATCACAGCTTGTTGCGCACTTCTGAAAAGAGCTTCAAAGATTTCAGTCGCAGAGAATGCATTTTGTTCTAAACATTTTAACCTGTCTTTGTCTGAGAGCTGGAGACTTCAATTGTACATTGGATTTTGGAACACTGGTCATGTTATGAGGTAGAAACCTGAGTAGAAACAACGACTCAGCAAAGCAGCAAGAGCAGCAGCTACACTTAATCTGGTCCCTGCCTTGACTCTCGGCTGGTACAGGTCAGAATGGCGACTTCCACTGTTTGGCTCTCCTGTAGCATTTTGTTTGTACTGCTTATGGCCTTTGTGACCCTTGGTGGGGCCATTGTGTGTAGGGAGAGGGACAGTCAACTATTGGAAGAGATATCCAGAGAAACGGACCCACCGTCGGAGTGTGTGTTGGGCTGCACTGCACTGACTTTCAGAAAAATGCAGGAGACCCTGGATACACATACAGTCCGCTTCAGGGACTCCAAAGCAGGTGAGAACACCATAAAATATCATTTTGAGGGGTCCTGGACATCAATTATTTTAGCAAACTGCCCTCTCACACTGATAAAACATACATATATATGGAAAATACAGTAGACTACCCCTTGTGCTAAATTAACAACCTGCTCTGCTAATTGAAGTGGTCATGAATTAAAAAATAATGCTTAAAATATTGTTTTTACACAGAAGTCTTTAACCTGCAATTTACCTTTGTTTTTTTTGCATTTAGAGTCCCATAGAATTAACCTGTACAGAGAATGATAATGATAATGTTTGTGTATTACTCCACAGACAACCTTGGAGGATACTGCTGGTCTATGCAGATGAAGTGTAACTCTGGAGAACGTTTGCAGAATGCATACATCATGCTGCCAGTGGATGTGTCACAGGAGGTGGGGAGGTCCCTTGGACTGAAATCAACACTCCCCCTCCACGATGACATAATGTGGCCTCACCTTGGTCCGACGCCACTTGCCAACAACTGTGGCCTCCGGTTCGATGTCACAGGCCACTTCAACTCTGAGAACAGATGGCAGAGATTCTGCGTTCAGATTGTCCCCCAGCAGAGCAACCTTAAAGATGGATACGTAAGATGTCCACCTTTCCTGGTGACGATCTGGCAACATCAGAATCACTCACCGACGAAGCAGGGTGGAGGGTGATTGGATGTTAAAATGCTGGTTGGCAAAATGCTTATTTTATAGTGTACATAGTGTACTTCAGTAAAATCACTACAGCATTGTTGTGGAGCATTGTATTCCGAAAACCTTTCCTAGTCGACCCGTCAGTCCGCCCTTCAGTTTGACACAAAATGCATCATCATACATGTTTTACAGGAATAAAAAGGCTTTCTATTAGGCCCTTGTGCGCAAAATAATGATACGTTGGGAA
>NC_139659.1:13727773-13812773 GCF_951799395.1 Argentina silus | reverse complement strand
TATTTTTAAAATGTGTTAAAATGTGTTAAAGTGAAATGTATCCCTCTGCAATTTCTTGGGTAACAAAGTACAGTAGCATTGTCAGAGAATATAAGAGCATAAAATATATATTGTTGGGGAATGTAACAGCATAATACTCTGATATGAATTCTCTACTACAAATAATAATCTAGCATCCAATTAAAAAAAGAAGCAGCCATGGCTTTTCAGTGGGCACCGTTATCAATGTGAGAAAGAACGGTTAGTCTTATTCTGAGGGGTTAGAGGGAAGTGGAACGGGGAGTGATCTTTGGAATCATGGGACAAAGGTAGAGTTCCGCATCCACTCATTGGCTGCAATGTGTGAACTGTTCTAGGTTGCAACCTCTTCACAGAATTAAAGGGGCTGCAAGATGCTGGAGAACAGCAGAGGATTGGCCTGGCTTAACTGCAGGACTCAGGGTCAGGAAGAAGCAGGATATAAACCTACCCATTGAGGCTCTAGTACACATGCATAGTTTATCACCCTATGTCTTAGCCCTAACATAACTATTTTACATTGCTTAGATCAGAGACAGCTCATAGAGAATCTTGTCGGTCTCTTGGGGGCTACCAATTTCTTAACTGTGTTCATTTACTGAATGATCCTCATTTATGACTGTATGACTAGCATTTTTCTGGCAACAACAGTTAACTAGGTTTGTAAGTGCATGACATGTTTTGAAAAAGAGGTTATCATTTTTTGGAATGGGACAGGACTGAAATGAACTAATGAGACATGGAACAACCAATTTCATCTAAAGACACAAAATGTTCACAGCACCACAATGTGGTGATTCATTCATGGATCATACATTCTAGGATTATTTAAACTGTTTTCTAAAGTAGTGAACTACTACTATCTGCTAATTTGATTATTAAAATAAAACTTTTGATGCTATCCCTTACATCAGTTTGGGTAGGTGGTGATTCAGTCAAAATAACATGTCCATAATAGGACCGATGTGACTGTACCATTTCTCACACGCAGGGGTACCTGCGCAAACTTTGTTTCTATGTTATTACATTGAGTGAACTAAAATGTCCCTAATGAAAAGGTAAATATATGAGATGTGGATTTGAGTATACGCCGTGCACGAGCACATTGTTGTTTATACGTTTTTTGCATGTTGCGCCTCTGTTGTGTACAAGAACGAGCGGACAAACTCTACTGCGTCCCCGGACGACTGAATGAATAGAACAACCCAGTATTCTCTGAGAGCAAGACCCCAAACGCACTGTTAGTAGCGAACTATGAAAGAACAAATTGTAGACAGTTATTTAATGTAATCTAATTCGATGGCATTTCACTGGTAAACAATGTGATCAAGAAGGGAGGTTATCCAATTACGGATTGTTGTCAGAAACACATGGCAAGCAACTTGAAATTTGGTTTATGAGGCGCACCATGGCAGCTCGGTCAAGGTAAGCAGAGAACGATAGCTTAGCCTGTGTGTGTAAATTGAATTAATGTGTTAGCTATCCAATCGTTTGACAGCATATCTGCTAAGCTTTAAAGTTGTGTCTCAGCTTGCAACTTAAATAAGTTGAATGTGGATATGCGTGATGCAGAGTACATCAGTGTTCTTTGTTGTTATTTGCTGTTTAAACTTTGAATTATGTGGTTACGTAGCAAGCCTAGCTTGTTCGCTAGCTTAGCTATCAAGCAAACCCGAAGAAGGTGGAATCAGCTGGAACTAGTTTGCTCACTCCCACCACAGCAGCTGCTGTGTCGTGGTGTGATTTAGCTAGCGGCTATGGCTAGCTCCCCCTAGCCAAACAGCTGATCAACGATATCCCGTTCGACGGCTAAGGTCTTCACATAACAGCTTGCTTACACGATTGTGTCCATCGGTTTATGTATGAATTATACAATTACTGCGCATTTATTTTGTGTTATGTTTTATACAGTAAAGAATGGTGAGACAGCTCACAACATTATGAAGTTAGGAAAATAGCTGGGTGGTCACGAGAAATCACAATAACCTATGGCGAAGTAGGTAGGGTAACTATAGATGTAATTCTTAAAAATAATTTTAAAATATATATATATCTGTGCATTACTGCATTCAATTAATCATGTAGTTATATTGGTGTCAAACTCATTTGTGCCCTCAAAAAGAGTTGAAGAAGTGAGGTTGAAATATGGCGACTGATACGCATAGCTAGCTACGCCTCCTACTATTATGCATGCACAGCTGATTTCATCTTCTAGCACCACCAGGCTCAAATCTAACTCTCAGTTAGTTTGAAATCATTGTCGGGTTGAGAGGTTATTTGATTAAAGATGTGGGCTCAGATCATGGTATTGTCAAAGTTTTTGACGGTATTAGACGGTATTTTTTTGCTTCTTTAATTCTCTAAGAATTAAAGTTCTAAATATGTTTAATGAATATTATGCGTAACTTGACTCAATGCATAGGCCACTTCAAAACATTACCACCAAAGATACAGGGGATACCCCTAAGCCTTTAAACAAGAACTTGTGCCACAGATTTCATTGTGAATCTTCAGACAGTCAGACATTTGATAGGCCGATGCACAATGCACTGCATTGGCTTACCTGTCTTGTCACCATAGCCATGAAGTCAGTTAACCATTCAGAGTAGAGAAATGATCTTTTCTTGTCCTGGATACAGTAGACTATTTTTTCTTTCCAGTCTCAATAGTCTTTATAACCTAAAATCGGACTCCTGTCTTGATGGAAATGTGTCACTTCATGTTATTATAATGTACCACTCTCATTTAAATTCTCACCTATTTCCTGTCCCGCTGCATATTATCTGCTATTTTTGCTGGTTTTCGCTGTCGCATTTATGAAAAGCTGTTCATTTTACAAATGAGAGCTAACATTTCAATGGTGCCATAATGCATCTTATCTTCATGTTAAATTCATGAATAAAACTGTTGCAGCACATAATCTGCATGTGTTATGACGAGAAGAACAAAACGACGGCTTTGGTGGAATAGTCAAATTATATCATATCACAGGGGAGGTCATACCGGTATAACCAAAAAAACGGTATACTGTATCATTCAGCCCGAGCTCAGATCATGTTAAGCTGATTTAAATTCTATTTGATCTACGAAAGTACAATCTTTGAAAGTGTTCGACATGGGTTCAAAAGGGTTCTTCAAAGGTTTCTCCCACAGGGACAGCTGTAGAACCCTCTGGTTCTAGATAGAAACGTTTTTCTCGCTGTCAATCAATTTCTAGAAACATCATTACATCTAATGACAGTCTAGTGTCAGCCAGTTTCATTTTTCAACAGGGCTCTTTCTAACATATGTTTACTAGGAAATTCTGACAATTATCCTAGGTCTACACTTAGTTGAATGTTGCTGTTTTCTGAATTAAAGTGAATTGGTTTGGGGGTGGTTTAGTTGGCTAGCCTTCTACTTTAAAGAAAGGTAATTAGGTCTTAGGTTTTCATCTCCATCATCAACTGAGAAACAGGGGTTTGGTAGATGGACAAGACACAAACTGCAGTTGAATAATGTTGCAGCTAAAGCCTATTTTCTATGATCATATATTGAGTCCCCTTCAAAATGATGTAGACCTGCAGTGCTACAATTTGGAAGTGGAACCAGGGCTAAACTGTGGCGGCTCATCAGGCAAAACAGAGCTGCTGGCGTATGAAGCTCAAATGGCCGACCTAGTCCAAATGGTCTCGCTTCAGAAAGGTGCCAGTTGGGCTTGGGGAGGATCAGTCAGTATTTGCTACTAGAGGGTTATGACCTGAGTAATGATGCAGCCTGACCCGCATGTCAACCTTTCACCACTGCAGGTTTTGAATTCCCATTCTTTTCCCCTCTCCCGCAGCGTGCATCATTTACCGCAGCGTCATTTACTGAACCCTCATGAACGGGATTGTGTTGTAAGAAGTATGGTGGAAAGACCCCAGTCCAGTGCACCTTTTTAGAATTTAGGGGAGCAAACAGGGGAGTGAACAAGTGCACACTTTGGGTGGAAAGCTAGGGAATGGGCCTGCAGCCCCAGTGACGGTCCCCTCCCCCACCAATGGACTAGAGCTCTCTTTTTGGTTGAGGCCAGCTCAACGCTGCTAACTACAGACAAGAACGATACAGGCTCCATACACATATTTCATGCACACAAACACACACACGCACATGCACATGCACACGCACACGCACACACACGCACATACACACACACACACACACACACTACAGCCTTGCGTGTCCTATAAAGGCCTGCCAGCATCTGACTCCTGCAGTCTGCAGGAATTTCAGTGCAAAATCTAGGCAGTGCAAAAAATAAATTCATGTCTAGGCTCAGAAATGCCTGATGCCTTTGTTGCAGCAAGCACTGTCTTGTAGCCTTTGCACTGCACATTTGGTTAGCGTGCATCTGGCTTACCCTTTGAAGAGCCAAGCCAACGACAGTTGATAAAAATCAATTAAAGTAATCTTTTTTCTTTTTTTTTTTTCTTTTTCCATAATCCTCTGTGTTGTTGTTGACACCCATCCAGAATCATTCAGGGCTTCAAATTCTTCTTTCTTCTGTCCAGTGAAATGATGGAACTTAGCCCATTTTATTTGTTGTAGTAATTTAGAACCACAAAATGTCAGTCTGTTCCCATGTACTGTATGGGAATCCCATGCTCAATTAGCCTAAAGGTTGTAGCCTAGGCTAATTCAAACAAGTAAAGTGTATAGTCAATAAAACAAGTATGCCTATTCAAACAGAGATTTCATAGGCCTTCGCAGGCCTAGGCGGTCTACCTACTGACACTTTGTTTTTTTTTTACTTCTCATGTCTAAATGAATGTCAAGGGGGGGAAGGGAGTGGTGGTGACGAGCAGTTCATACAAACACAATATAGACAAAATAAAACACAACAACACACACCGATATAGACAAGTAGAACACACAGGTGATCCCTACTGCAGCTTTACCACACTGATAAATTATTAACACTTGTAAATAACATCGACACATGGTGGTACACACACACACACACACCTCACACGGCTAGCACAGGGCTGATCCCTGATAACAGCTTCAGACAAACCTGCCCATGTCCTAGGCTTGGCTTCATGGCTGCTTTTGAAATTATATCAACCTGCTTAACAACTAGGCTGGCCTTTTTTTATTACCAAATCGAAATTATTAGAACCGCAAACTTTTACCTTTTATTTTGTTAGGCCTGTGTGAATGAAAGCTGTCTCTCAACAATTCGGCCGTGATCAGAAGTTAAATGAAGACCACCCAATATGTTGTTTAGCAAGGGAAACTCCTCTATTTGTTTCGCAAATGTTTCTTTACTGGCTCAGGCCTCCAGTCAATCTCAACGATACATCTGTGACTAATGAACCCTCAGCTGCAATGCATATTGTCTGTTAACTAGGCCAGCACACTTGTTGCTATGGAAGCGTCAAGGGGGGGACGTTTAAGATAATACCCTGTAATCTGGGAGCCTCTATAGAGTTACATGGTGCAGGCTAGGACCATAGCCAGGCCGTTTGAGGCCAGCGTGTGTGTGTGCGTGCACGTACATCGTTGACAGATTTGACAATCACAATTGAAGCTGCAGCCAAGTTCCCTACCTGGACTCAATTAGACTAAACACAACCCATCACAATAAAAAAATTGATTTAAAAATCTCCCACCTCCAGTAAAATAGGTTGTTATCCATTTTATGTTTCGTCTGGCAGTAAGCCAGCTGGAGTGTTTGGAACAGATGTGAACGGTTTGATGGTAGACCCATAGGAGTGTGTCTGTCTCTCTATAATTACACCTGTCTACAGTTATGACACACATACACACACACATCCCCCTGGAGAGAGAGCCACTCCCCCAGGATAGGCCAAAGTGCTTGGTGCTTAGTATATGGTGCCACAGAATCATTTGCTGTCTTTGAATCTCTGCTGCTGGATGTTATTGCTGCATATAAATGTCTAGTATCCTCAGGTGTTAACTCAAATGGCTCCTTAATTTGTTTACCACCTTTCATATGAACAGCTTGCATAAAAACGATTGCAATTGATTTGCTGCTGTAAGTGAATAGTTTCACATCCTCATTTTCTGATGCTCTGCAGCCACAATGAAGAGAGGAACCTCCTTCGCATCCGAGAGTGGGAGCGACGGAGCCAAGAAACCATCCAGGATAAGGAGTTCTACCCGGAGAATGTTCCCCTCTTTGCGGAACCTTACAAGGTGAGTGCCTGTTCACCACCTCCTGACCCTCTGCCCTGTAGTCCTAATTGACAGGACTGTACCCATGCTCATGGATAGTTAATGTAGAGCAGAGGAGGCTGGTGGAGGTAGAAATCGGAGGACAGGCTCATTGGCTAATTCACGGAATGGAATGGGTGTTTGATACCATTTCTTAAACATGTTAATTCCGTACCATGCATGACAATGAGACCATGCTCAGATTTCCACCTGCACAAGCCTCCACTGGTGGTCTACTCCTGAAACACTTAAGCAATAGAAAGCTCTATTCTGTGTGATATTGGAGGCTTTGTTGGAGACCATTGTTCACTGTGTCATGTACCTGCTATCAATGCTTTTGCAGTTTGCTGAAAGACCTATTAGCCTATACTAAGGCTATATCATGCGTCATGTATGTCTGTTGAGTTGACATGATATTGACATGCTCATCGGACAAGAACCCTGACCATGCAATAATCTACTGGAACTGTCTGCACTACTCTCTGGTGTCATGAGTTTGTATACATGTCCCTGGCCTTCATTAGCACCTCCTTGACCTGCTCGTGCGTGCGTGTGTGTGTGTCACTGTCACTGAAGTATAGATCCAGGCTCAAGGCCTTCCTTCGGTTTCTCCTCTTATGTAACTCTGGCTCAGAGTAACTTGAAGTGAGTTGGAGGCTGGGTGGGGTGTCTGTAATGCATACCAGAGTAGTCGACTAGATGTTTCCAGGTGGACAGGAAAAACTTTCTATGTTACGTTTTTTTCACGTGTACAACAGAGATCACATTTCAGATTGTAATCCGACACTCCATCACCAATATTTCATACTGGTTATACTAGTATATCTCAGTTTGGAGAACTAAGCCCTTATAGCTAGGGCCGAATTATGATAAGATGCATAAAGAAACTGTTGGCTTTACCACTCAAAATATGATTGATAGATTTGCTAGCCATTTTGATTGTTTATTTATGACATGAGCATTAGGAAGCCCCAGCCTGTGTTTTAATAGGGGGTACAGCACGGAGCAGTAGGGGTTTTAATGAGGCCTCTTGGAGCCCCCAGTCTGGAGGGTAAACCCTGGGGACCCCCCCCCCCCCCCCCCCCCCCACCATCAACACATCATCCCCCTCTCCTCTAAAGCCAACCAGTCCTCAATCTGTCCCATCAGTGGCTGTCAGCAGCAGTAGCACAGTTAATTAGGCTCCCTGGAAAACAGTAGGGGAGGCAGCTTAAAATAACGCGGTGAGACTATTTATTTCCTCGTCTGCCGCCGAGCACCGGGAGCCCAGTGGGTCAGTCAGAGGAGCCTGTGTTTATGTCTTCTCCTGACCTCACACAGGAAGGGATGCGTTGGCGCGGTGGTCAGGGAAGCGTACAGTGGTAGAGGCTAGTGCTATTCATCGATCACATTCATCTATCCTACATTTTCTCTCCCTTCCTCACTCTCTCTCACTCTCGCTTTTGCTTCATCTCTTCTTTCCCCCCCACTTTCATTCGTTGATTGAAGGCCAGTTTTCCTCCGTGGCATCAAAAGGATAGCCAAGGTCTGAGGTGGCTAAGTTGAGTGATTTAGGCTATTTGTGTGCAGAATGAGACCCAGAGAGGGGCTCTATTTCTTCTTTTCTCAGCCAGAGAAGTTGTTCAGTTTCCCTGCTCAGCTGTCGTGATGCGTTTGGTTCCAGCCAAAGAAAGCCCACTTCAAAGCAGGCCTTTATATGCTGTTGTGTTGGCAAATCCTTCCACTTTCGTCAGCTGGGTCTTCAAACAACACAAGGCAAGCCTCTCAAGGTGAACGTTGTAGGTAAATTAGCTGTCAGTAACATGCCAGGCTTAGATACCACTGCTGCTGCTGAGTCACCCCTCCCCTCCCCACCTCCCTCCCTCCCTCCCTCGCTCTAAATCACAACTACTTTGTTTAGTAGCGACCAGAGGAAAACATGGTTAAGGTCTGTTTGCGACAGGCATTGTTGAAGGCCACTCTGGAGATGGATGGATGGACTTTGTGGATTGATCCAGAGACAAAGCTTAGGTGGGCTGTGTATGGTACGTAGGCGGGTGGCTTTGTACTCGGGAGGTGAATGATGGCCTCGTGCTAATCTGGTTCCCAGACACTTCCGGCCAAATGCTTGGAAGGTCTGGTGGACCGACGCATCAAACTTGGCCTTCGTTTGCAATACAAGAATTGTGAGACTCTGATCCACAAGAAGGACTTCCTTCTGATTTCCTCCCCGATGCCCTACGCTGTCCCCCTTAGGATGTTGTTGTGTGCAGTGGTGAGCACAGCCCATGAACTCCAAACCTCAGGGGTTACTGTCATAGAATCAACTTGGTCTTGTCTAGTCTTCCTGTTTTTTAAAGGTCATATTGGTTGGTTGTCAAAAGTTATCAGCCGCAATTTGGTCTTTTGGGTAACATGCACAGACACAAAGGGCAACAAAAGGCTCTTCTGTATTTGGCTACTTTTACTTTATCTGAAAGAAATCAGCTTTAGTGACCTGCTGGATCTGTGCCATACAGGCTCACTGTATTAGTTGCATAATAGACCACGTCTTAATTTAAAGTTCATTGTTTCATAATTCATAATTTTCTGGTTGTGAATAAGTCTTTCTGCACATGCTCAGCACAGCTGCCTTTTCCATTGAGTACTATCTGCTTCTCCTCAGGGCGTTGTGTGGGTGTTAGGCCTTCAGCCAATACTAATGCCATGTATTGTGTCGCACTAGCACTTGTGAACGTTCTTTTATAACTGTTAAAGTAGAAATTAGGACATTGTTTATGTTAATGCCATGTTGTCTCATACGTTTAATAAGAGGCTAAAAAAAAAAAAAGCATAAAACCATACGAGCAATCTTCAACACCGCAGAACTGAACTTTTTTTTTTTGTTCATTCCCAGACGAACAAAGGAGATGAGCTGTCCAGTCGCATCCAAAAGATGTTGGGTAACTATGAAGACGTGAACAACCCTCACCAGTGTTTGGACAGCTTCGCTAAGGACCCCCCGTCTCACGTGACGTATGGGCGTTTGTCCCACGGCCGACCCTCTCACATGGACAAAGCCAAGCTTCCATTCCAGAACCCTCCCCAGTACGGGGGAACAACCCAGAGCGGCCACCCCAATAGCAGCCACTCTTCCCAGCCACCGAAGAAGCTTCCTGCCCCAGACCACCATGGCCCCTCATCCTCCTACACGCAGCCCTCCCTGGGCCACAGCCAAGGGGGGAGCGAGGGGAGCCCCGATAACCACCAGAGGAAGACCGAACCCTGGCCAGACCTCCGAGAGTGCGCCAGCCTCCCCCCAGTGCTGTCAGCCCTGTCCCCGCCCACCGAGCCCCTATCCCCCCTACATTCCAGTGAACCCAGCGACTCTGAGCCCCAGGACACGGACGACAAGGAAACCCCCGAGAGGAGGAGGAGGCGGGGATCCCCCGAACACGCAGAGTCCCCCATCGCCATGGAGTTGGTGTCTCCTTTGGACCCCCAGAGGGATGCTCCTCTTCTGGCCACCGAGGGGACAACACTGCCCTCTCAGACCTTCCCTCCGCCCCTGGCTTCTAAGCCCAGCCTGGTCATGCCCCAGAAGCCCACGGCCTACGTGAGGCCCATGGATGGGCAGGACCAGGTGACCAGCGAGTCCCCAGACCTGAAGCCCTCTCCTGAAGACTTCCATGGGCAGCCCTATGAACCCTTACCAGACCTGAAGAGCACCAAGCCCAGCCTGTCCAAACTGAAGATACCATCACAGTCTCTCGAGGTAAGATTGCAGTTTTTTCATGGTTGTGGTTCCTAAGTGTTGTGGTGTAAAGTCAGGGACACACTAGGGCAATGGTGGCCGATGGCCGACATCGATTGCTTGTGACCAATGTCTGCAAAATATGTAATACAGAAGTTACAGGACGTGTCAGCCTGAATTTGAAAATTGATCTTTCTGCTTTTACCAAAGCCTATCAATGTAGTAAACATCTGTGACCCTCGCCCTGGTATGACCTGGCTATAGTGCATACCAGTATACTGGAACTAGATTTTATGTGAGGGATATCAGTGTTAATCTGGCACACTGACCACAAGAGAGGGTGTTTGAACAGCAAAGAACTGGACTTAGATGCTGGACTTTAGATTCATGATTAAAAGTTGGGAAGCAAAAAAAGAGAAAAAGATTATGTAACATCTGCCTCAAACCTGGGTCGTGGCATAAATGGGACATGTTTAAAGATGTTTCAGTGGCTGGTTAATATTGAAGGTCTCTCGTCTTGCTCTACACACAGATTTACACAAATTTTTGGTAGAAAATTAAAAAGGTCACAGCTCAAATCTACAGCAGGGTGCCATTCTTGGAAAGACCCAATGTGACACAACATGCTCCTTTCAGGCCCACTGAGAGGTAGCCTATTGTTGATGATGCTGGCTTTAAATACTGTCATGAACTTGACGTGAACCCAGCAAGACCTGTTTAAACTAATGCTGAGTGACTCTGGCACATGCAAAGCCCAACTACCCAGTCACAGATTTGCATGCTCTTGTCTAGTCCATTTGAGTCTATAGTTGGATATTTTCATATTTGGCTTCAAGACAGGATCTCATCTTACCTCTCTTCTCTGTGGATGGAACAGACCACACCTTAAAGGGAAATGATTCTGAGTAAGTAAATAGTTGAATACTGACCTCTCCTTAATTAGCCCATTACAACTGTAATTAGCCCATTACAGTGACAATAATGAGTCACGGTGACAGTTTAATAGAATGAACAGTTGTTAGTGGTTCTCATGCCTTAAGTACTTGATTCCTGGCCAATCATGAAGCACTGTGTGAAACCAAAAGAATGCAATGTCTATTTCTGTGTGCTAGATTTGTAACATATTGAGTACCAAAGACTCTTGTTATAGCCTACTCTCGGATCAGAATGTTTTGCCCTTGAAATGCTTGGGAAAGCTGCAAAGCCACTCAGAGATAATTTACCCTCAGGTTGTTTTGCCACTGTAGGAGCTGAATACAGTTGACCACGATCACTTTGTACTTTTTTCGCTCCAGAGCATAGGAGGATAGTTTCTGACACCTCCTTTCATAGTTTTATTAATCCTGTGCTGGCCTCTTCCAAAAAAAAAAGAAGCCATGCTGTGTTGAGGAATTTGGCCAATCCCCATTGCAGCCCTACATACCCCCCCTCCAGCCCCTGCACCTGCAGCGGTCCTGCTCATTGTTGGGGGCCCTGGCACACGTGTGGAACCCCCCACCTCCCCCCCTCCCCATCACCAGCAGTGCTGAATAGGCAAGCGTTTTCACCGCTGGGACTAATCCAGCACAGGATAGCTGTGCAGTGACTCATACCCAAACCCCACCTCCCACCCTGCTAGATACACGCATGTCTGCACTGCACTGGTCCGCCAGTGATGATGCCTCTCTCACTCTCGACAGAGTTACACCCTAAATAAAGAGCTATAGGCCTTCAGTCACTACAACACAACACTGCTCAGTTTGAGTAGAGGTCCCGAGGAAAAACAATTGGATGTGTTTCTTAGAAACATTTCAAGATTTTCCCCTTGTTAAAAAAGTAAAGTTGGAAATTTTAAGCCATTCTCATCATTCTGGGCCACTTCCCTTGCCTTTTGTCAGCAACCAAATTGGATCCAATCTCTGTGTTGATTATATTGGGGGTTGTGCTGCTGCATCAGGTTGCAGCAGACAGTGGAACATAGATATTGATGTAGAGGTGTGTGGGTGTCTGAGACACTGCCAAAGAAGCTGTGTACACACAAGGGTCCAGCCAAGCCAAACCCTCTGTTTGTTTCATTGGCATTTCTGTCCTCATCCAGCCTGTCCTGGCCTCCTCTCCGTCTCTTTCTCTCTCTCTTTCTCTCTCTCTCTCTCTCTCTCTCTCTCTCTCTCTGCGAAGAATAGTACTGCAGCCTAAGCGCTCCCTCAACAACATGCACAGCACTGTAATGTTGAAGACCCAGGACTAGTGGTGTATGATTGCAGGATTTTGGCAGTCGACTTCAAAATAGCAAACTGTCAAAAAATTACTGAAACTGCCAGGATTTGCTTAAAAAGCTATTTGACTGGGCTAGCTGTGCAATGGAAGAAGATTGCCATTCTCTACAAGACATTATCTACCGTTTTCGTTGTCTCAGACATAAATTACCAGTGGAATAAATTACCAGAGTCACAGTCGATTCTTCTCCCTCTCAAAATTGGAGTCGACTCTGACTCTTGAGACTCCAAAGAGTCAAGAGTCGACCATGTTGTGGTTGACTCCCCACCACTACCCAGGCCCTGTGAGTAGAGCTGTAGGAGGTAGTACAGTAAGCCTAGCTATCGGGGGTGTAGTGGAGGGAACACACACTGCTGTTTACTCACCTTTTTTTAATACCCACCTTATATGGTAATTAATTTTAGCATTTGTGAATTATTTGCTCCTGTGTACAGTGTTTACCCTCTAATCTAGTTTACCCTTTTTTAAACAGTTCCTGGCTACTGTACCTACTTACTGAGCAGCCCCAGTCAAAAATAATAGCATAGCTTATTGTTTATCTCCCTCTCATTTAGTTTGCCTGTGCTTTAGTCTGTTTTCTTCTAGTAGGAGTGATTCATTGTGAATAACCACACTAGCTAGCCTACATATGTAATGTATATACAGTGGGGGAAATAAGTATTCAACACATCAACAATTTTTTAATTCAACATATTTCCATTGCAGGTGTTCACATGAAATTTAGACCAGACATTGGTATTAACTCAATAAAACTACACGGCTAAAGAAATTGTAACACTCCAATCCATAAAAAAAGTTATGTGCAATAAAGGGGAATGACACAGGAAAGAAGTATTGAACAAATTTATTTAATACTTGGTGGAAAAGCCTTTGTTTACAATGACAGCTTCAAGACACTTAATGTACGAAAAACAAAACAAAAAAAAAACTAATCTCTCACAGCGATCATGTGGGATTTTGGCCCATTCTTCAACACAGACAGTCCTTAAATCTTGAAGATTCCAGAGGGCCCACTGGTGAATCTTGATCTTTAGTTCTTTCCACAAATTTTCTATTGGATGTCAGTCTGGTGATTGACTAGGCCAGTCCAACACCTTTTATTTTCTTCCTCTTGAACCAATTGAGAGTCTCCTTTACAGTATGTTTTGGATCATTGTCCTGCTGGAAGATCCACCCATGTCTCATCCTCATCATCCTGGTGGATGGCAACAGATACTTCTCAAGAATTTCCCGGTACATGGCTCCATTCATCTTCCCTTCGATAATTTGGATTCCACCTGTACCATGTGAAGAGAAACAGCTCCATATCATGATGCTTCCACCTCCGAACTTCACTGTAGGTATCGTATTTTTAGGATCATATGCAGAGCCATTTCTCCTCCAAACATGGCGTGTCGTATTGTTGCCGAAAAGTTAGACTTTTATCTCATCTGACCAGACTACATTCTCCCAGTAATCTACAGGCTTCTCCAAATGTCCTGTAGCAAACTTAAACAACCTTCAACATGCCTTTTCTTCAGTAATGGAGTCTTCCGGGGTGATCGCGAATGGAGACTGTGGCGGTGGAGTGCATTGTCTATTGTTTTCTTTATGACAACTGTACCCGCTGCTTCCAGGTCTTCCTGGAGCTCTGCTCGAGTGCTCCTTGGCTCTTGGGCTACTCTTCTGACTAACTTTCTGACTGCCCGGTCAGAAATCTTGCGAGGAGCTCCTGTGCGTGGCCGGTTGCTGGTCGAGTGATGTTCCTTCCACTTGTGGATAATGGCCCCAATGGTGCTTATAGGAACATTTAGGAGTTGAGAAATCCGTTGGTAACCAGTGCCATTACTATGCTGTTCAACAGTGTTGTTGCAAAGGTCTTGAAAGCTCTTTGCCTCTACCCATCATGAGATGTTTCTTGCGGGAAAGCTTGGTGACAAATGATTTGTTTACTTGCGTTCACAGGTGGGAAACACTTTTTCTTTTCTTTTTTTAATATGTTTTTTAGGGCATTTTCTGCTTCATTGGGATAGAGACAGTAGAGATTGACAGGAAGGATGGGAGAGAGAGAGGAGGGACGACATGCAAGATAGGTCGAGGGTCGGAATCGAACCAGGAACCATGCGATTACGTGGTAAGCGCATTAGTGTGCTACGCCACTAAGCGCCCCCGGAAACCCATTTTCAAAGAGTGGAAGTACTTACCCACCAACATGCACTAACCCAGCTGACTTTAATTAGCACAGGTAGGAGAACTCATTAGTGGCATAAGCTGGTTTCCTGCTTTTTCTTACTGTGTTCAATACTTTTTTCTTGTGTCATTCCACTTTATTGCACATAGCTTTTTTATGGATTGGAATGTTACTATATATATATATATATATATATATCACACACACACACAAAAAACATCCATGACTAAACATATCAAGGTTTTGGATCTGTCTGAGCAGACATTGTGAACTGAGTTGAGTTGTTTGAAGGCAGTCGAGAGTTCTTTGAAGGAAGTAGTCAGGAACAAATCCAGGCTTTCTGCTGCACGTCTGGGGTCAGCCAGTGACGCGACCGAAGTAGGGCTCTCAACAGCCGAGAACTGGGTGTGTGTCTGTGGCTTTGCACTTGAGTGAAACGCGCACACACACACACACACACACACACACTCTGTCACTGTCGGCAGCCCGGTGCCTGTAAACACACACACTCACTCCAAGAGGGAGAGGACAATCTGAGTAGTAGTAGTAGGCCTCAATACAACATGGCAGATATGGAAGCTCTGCTCAGACCAACACAAGGTAAATGTACTCACTATTTCATCACTTAGGCGGGGCCGATACATTCTTACCTCAGACTGCAATGCTGCTGTTGTCCATAAATCAAAATATACCTGCCTGCTAGCTGGACACACCTAGTTCCTGTGAGGCGGTGTTGCTATGTCAAGGTTTAGGTGTATGTTGTTGTTGCCTGTGTCGTATCCAGACTGGGATCCTGTTTGGAACAATTATGGCCATTGTTTGTACCCATAGGAAATCTCTCTCCAGCATTAGCAGCGTTGTGTATGCTGCTGGAATGCTGTTGGGCAATGAGACTGTGCCAGAGTTGTACTATGGCTGTGTGGGGGGAGGGTGTGTCGTGGTTAAGTTGCTCGATGGAGATGAATCATCCGCTGAGAGAGTGAGTTACAGTAATCTAGAAATCTCTGTCACAGCACGTAGGCCTATGGGCCTATCGAACATACTGCGTCTTTTCTTCAGGGGGTTTATGAAGTCAAATACGTTGTGTATACACAACCGTGTTCAACAAGTATTTTACTGATGAAGCCTAGTCATCTGTCCAAAAGGTTTAACTTCTAGGTGAGGATATATTATTATGTATATTGTACTACAACTGTCTGTCTGCTCTTATGGCTGTTTGTTTTTTGGGTTTGCATTAATGTGTTATTGCGAGAGGCTTGTTACCTTTTTCAGCTGCAGTGTTGGGTTGCAGAGCCCCACTGCTCTTTGTTATCCGACTGTCCGATCCCACCTATGGCTTGTTGACGGCCGGGGAGTGTGTAGTGTGTAGTGTGTGGTGTGTAGTGCACAGCTGGACTTCCTGGAGCAGGCTACTAAGCATGGCCAAGTATTTGATCATTGCATGCAGGTTCCCTTCAAAACAAAGTCAGCTGGACTGTCCCTGTTGGTGAGCCTTGACGTAGGCCCGCCCTCTGCTCTCCACCCCCTTTCTTCTCTCCCTCTTCTTTTACACTACCCTGCAGAAGTATTTGGACAGTGAAGCACGTTTTCTTCTTTTGGCTCTATACTCCAAAGTTTTTTTAAATCAAACAATGAATATGAGGTTAAAGTACAGATTGTCAGCTTTTGTTTGAGGGTATTTGTATAAATATTGGTATTTAGAAACAACACTTTTTGTACATAGTCCCCCTATTTCAGAGCACCAAAAGTATTTGGACAGATACATATTATGTCCAAATCAAGCACTCATGGATAGTGATTTGGCGCATATATACATGCAATACCTGCCTGAAGTCTGCGAGAACAGTCAAGAACGTTCCGTTTTTTTGGCCCTGAAAAACTCCCTAGTTGCTATTGCAGTAGGCCTATGTTTGGGGTCATGTAACGATATAACAGCACATTTTAGCTGGGCTACTTTTGGTCTATCCCATGACCATTAGCAAGATACGAGACAGATCAGTGCAGACGGAGTTGCGCGATCTGACGTGAGACAATGAGGTTCAGCGTCGAAGAAATGCCGTCAGAAATAAAGAATGAAGCTGATGATGATATCGACACACTGTTGGAATGCTACCGTGATTTCAATGGCAGCGGTTCAACCACCAAGTGTCTCTTTGTCAGGCTGAAGCTTAGTGGTCGAGATGCTACCATGAAAATGACGGGAGGGCTGTCTTCTAGATTACCCTCCCTCTCCCTTCTTCCCTCTGTTTACTTCTCCCTCCTTCTCTCTCATTCTCCTGTCATTTTCTCCTCATCAACAAGCCCTGCAAGGGTGCCAGTGTGTACCATGTGTACTCCATCGCTCTACCTCACTCTGCCAAAGGCTGCCAGCCCACTCGTTTGGTTGGCCCTCCCTCATCCTCAGTGTAGTACAGGACACACACACTCACACACACACACCCTTCTCAGTCGTTTTCTCTGAGCAGCTGCAGCCAGAGAGACTGTGTTTATAAAGGCTCAATCTTGGGAGAGCCTTGTCCCCGTCTTATCTAATGGGCCAGTCAGCACTGCCTAGTTAAGTATTAAGTGGCCCTCTTGTGTTTGCACTGTAGCGTGGTGCATTGTTTCTCTAGTAGAGAGACAGAGACAGAGAGGGAGCAACCCCCTCCACACACACACACACACACCCTGCTCCACGCTTAGCCGTGTGTGTGTGTGCGTGTGTGCGTGCGTGCGTGCGCGTGTGCGACCTCAGCTGCCTTCTGAGGACCTCAGCACTCAGCCCAGTACAATAGATGAGCTTTGGCACCACCTTATGTAACAACTCTGCCGACCACTCAAAACTAACCCCTTATCTGAAAACACAGAAATCTGAGCAAAGAAGGCCAGCCAAAGGAATCTCGCACAACGTTTGCGTGCTACTGAGAGTTCTTCTGCAAAACTACCCACCCCCCTACCCCCAGTCAGTTTATAAACAGATATTTAACTTTGATCTCTGCCCAACCACTAACAACTCAAAGTCGCAGCAGCAGTAATTTGAGGTGAGCAGAGGAGTTTGACTGCCTTGTGTCTGTGGTTTGTCAGATATGCAATGTTCTCTGGGTCTGGGGTTTGTTGAGTAAGCATCTGTTAGCTGTTATGTCTGGATGATGAGTCACCAGTCTGACAGAGAATCAAATAAAACACTTGAAGAGGGAGTTTAATTAAAACCAAGGCCGCAATTAACTCACTGTTGCGTGTAGAGGGGCGAGTCCACAGCAATAGGTTTGATTCGATTATGATCTTGACGTACTCTGTGTCCCATTTTCTCCACTTATCCCCTGAAACATGCAATTCCCCACATTGATCTAAAAACAGGATTGGTCTAAGCATGGCCGCTAACGCCAAGCCATTCCCATTTTAGATCCATGTCCAAAAGTGTATACTTCAGGAGAAGGGACATGGTGCGTAGTATTAGGGTCTAGGTCAGGAGAAGGGACATGGTGCGTAGTATTAGGGTCTAGGTCAGGAGGCTTGAGGAGATGTCAGTCTAATGTTTGGTTAATTTTTGACACCCATGTGCAAAGAGGAACTTTGTTATGAGTTGAGGAGCGTGTGGAGAGAATGTCCTAGCTGGGCAGCGTGCTGGGGAGACTCTCCAAAAACATCTGAGCATGTTTTTAATATTATAATTATTATCATTATATAATAATAATAATGATAATAATGGTACTTTTAACATGGTATGATCGAGGCACAGGCCTTGAATATGTTATAGATGTTATGTTATAGATAATGTATTGGTTGATATTCTGGATTTTGTACATTCTCTCAGTCAAGAAGATTACATTTTCACAAATAGCCACTTTAAATTGACTTTTCAATTCCACTCAATGTTTTGACCAATACTTCCGCCAAACACACCACACACCACACACACGCTCCTGCCCTCACAGGCTGACCTCTGCGATGGTCCCTCTCCCCAGTCCCACTTGACTGCATCAGGTGTGAGGTCATGGGGCTCTTTGCTGGAGGCCCCTGCTGTGCGTGCGTGCATGTCAGTGAAAGTCACATGGTTGTTGTGGTTCAACAAGCGTTTACCACCGTTCCCCCCCCATGCAATTGCTATGTTCAAGCACTCTCCTCCCTCGTCTTCAATCGTCTCCTTCCTGGCTGATTCTGTGCACTCTCTCCTTCTCCTCTCCCACCCCCCCACCCCCACCCACCCCCCTTCCAGACTTTATCAAATGAAGCTCACTGTGTGGAGGACATTCTGAGGGTGAGTAGTACGCAAACCTTTTTTCCGCTAATCCATCGTCCTATTTCTTTAGAAAGGCGGGGCTATTGCTTGTTAGCGTTGTAGTCATTATCATCATCATCCAGAATGTTGGCTTGCTAAAGAGGGATCAGAGCGTCCAGTCACATGGCTGATTGTTCACATTCCAGTTTGTTAGTTTTTTTTATCTGAGGCATGTTTCCTCAGAGAGCGTGCGTGCCATGTGTGCATTCAGGGCAACAGCCACAGCAGCCCATAATGGGCTATGTTAAAGCAGTCACACTAGGATTGTTGTGGTGGTGGTGATGTTGTTGTTGTTCTCGCTTTCGGTGTCTTGTTGCCCTCAGAAGGGCACCATGAACTCAGTCACATGTTGTGTGAGTGTGTGTGTGACTTTGTGTGTGTGGGTGATTTTGTTTGTGTGTGTGGGTGAATGTGCGTGGATGTGTGCGTGCACGTGGATGTGTGTGTGCGTGGATGTGTGTCTGTGCGTGGATGTGTGTCTGTGTGTATGTGTAATGGCCTCTAATCTGTTTCTCATGTCATCTCTGTGCTCCATCAGGAAATGACCCACTCCTGGCCCCCTCTGCTGACAGCCATCCACACACCCAGCACAGCCGAGCCCTCCAAGTTCTCCTTCCCAGCCAAGGTGAGAGCCTGGCCCGCCAATAGCTACCCAATAGTAACATACTGCTGCTTCTGCTACTGCTACTAACACTATTACTACTACTACTACTACTACTACTACTACGACGACCACATCCTGCTATTGCTACTACTGCTTTTACTACTAATACGACTACTACTATTTCGACTACTACTACGCTTCTGCTAGGACTACTACTACTGATACAACTGCTGCTGCTGCTACTACTACTACGCTTCTGCTAGTACTACTACTACTACTACTGATACGACTACTACGATACTACTACTATTACCCCTGCTACTGCTGCTGCTTCTGCTACTGCTACTACTCCTGCTACTATTACTGCTACTGCTACTACATTGTTCTTGAATACTTTATTTTAGCTGCCCAACCTACTTCTACTGCATTGGTCTTAAATACCAGATTTTAACTGTTTAACACACTACTACGACAACTACAACATTTGTTTTTGATTACTTAATTCTAGCAGCCCAACATCCTACTACTACTACTTTTTTGTTTTGTTTACACATTCTATTTCTAGCGTTTAAAAGCAACTCGGAATCCCCAAAGCCAGCTAGCAATGGCTAGCTACTCTATTTGCATAATACCAGTGTTTTTTTGTTTTTTTCCCCCACATGAATCAGTGTTGTCTAGAACAGAGGTACTCAGAGAGAGCATGATACACAGTAAATCTGCGTAGTCACCATATCAGCGGTAGCAACACCTAAAGCTGCTTATCTGTACTCTCTCCCCCTTCACAGGAAGCACAGCATGTCCCACCGTCATTTCCAGGACAAAGTAAGTCCCTCTGGGGGGGTGGCGAGCCTACACTGGTTCACACATCACTGGGTCATACAGAATACCACTGGGAATGAATATCACTGCTCAGCTATGGGCTTTAGCCACGTCCTCTGTTCTGTTTGCTAAGACAGTGATAGTCAAAGGACTTGCATAAAGCACACATCTGGTACCAGTGGTATGACATTCATATACATTGTGTTTAAAACACAATGTTTGGCTTTAGCCCAGTGTTCCTCTCAAACTAACGAATACAACAATGAACTGAGGTTTTATTAGCTCATGGAAGTTGATGGGGTCTCTACTCTCTCTCTCTCTGTCTCTCTCTCTCTCTCTCTCTCTCTCTCTCTACTCTCTACTCTCTCCCCCTCGCGTTCTCTGTTAACTCCACCACAAAAACATGGGAATGGAAAAAAAAAAAAAGCCCTGTGGTGTCACCTCAAATTAGGCTCAGCCGAGAAAGGACTTTGACCCCCCTGACACACACACACACACACTCCCACCCCGTGGTCTCTGAACATCAAAGCCACTTCTACAACTACCACTTCCTTGGCTGTATTGGCACGCTAGCACTCTCTCTCTCTCTCTCTTTCTTTCTTTCTTTCTTTCTTTCTTTCTTTCTCTCTCTCTCTTCATCTCTGCCGGACGTCCATCACAAACACTTGAACCTCTGGCCTCCCTCAGCTAAAGCAGTCATTGATCACAGCCGCGGCATTTATCTCTCCTCCATTAATCTGAGAGGTCCAGCCAAGAACCAATAAACTTTGCTAGCTAGCTGCTGCTCCTGTACGAGCCTAGCTCTGCCCCCCCTGGCCCCAGCTCTCTCTCTTCAAGTTTTATTGTTATTTTTGTTTAACTGTCCCTCCCTCTTGGCTCACCGATTGGTCAGCTTAGGGGGACGTGTCCTCCTATTTGGTGTTTTTTTTTTTTTTTTTTTTAATGATGTCTCTCTCTCCCTCCCTCCCTCCTCTCTAGAACACTATGGCTCTCCTCCAACAGCTCCCTCCAGTATCAATCAACAGAGCTCATCGTGAGTATATTACCTCTCTGTCATGTCATGCCCCTATCGGCCGCGGTGCGCCACAAGGGTCCATTTTGCTCCCCTTCACCATGCCCTCCCGGTGGGGTTGAAAAGGTCATGATGTCTCTTGTGGTCAGACGACATCCAGGAGGGATTGGGGGGGGGGGGGTTGACACAGTGAGTCCAGTGCTGCTCTGTGTGTATTAGATCCGTTTTCAGTTATGGATTCCTCGGAAATGTCACAGCTCTCAGATCACTGAGAGAGGCTGAAGCAGGTGTGTGTGTGTGTGTGTGTGTGTGTTCACTCCTTACATGAATGCCACAGATGGGTATCCTGACCCCCCTCCTGTTTCATGACTAATAGTGGACAGGGCCTGCAGAGTCAGTGTCCCATACAGTAGCAGTGTTCTGTCTCATGATCTCCCTGTATGCCTTGCCCATCTCTTTAACATCACAGTGAGATCATTATCTGTATATTTCAGTTAATGAAATACTAGTTTGCTTGTCCCTAGCCCCCTCACTGTTTGAATGACAAAAGCACCATATCATGATTGACTTGTGTGTGGTTAGGAACTCACACACACACACACACACACACACACACACCATCTGAGCCTGACCACGTGACAGGAAGCTGCTGGTAGGCCTCGCAGAACTTTGGTGGGCTAGCTAACCTCACATGGAGCCCTCCTGTCTATTTATAGCCATAAAGAGAAGTTAGGGGGGCTGGAGAGACCATGGAGAGGAGGGAGAAAGTTGCCTCCAAAGTATTAGATGTATTTCAAATACTTTTGAGCGTTTGCTTTGAGCCTGCCTGGAGTGCCAGATGGGTGAGGGTCTGCACTTTGTTTTGGTACTATTCCATTGGTTCCATTGTACCAGGCAAACTGGTACAAGCTCTGCTAAGTATTTAAAAACGATTTCAAGTACTATTTGAAACTTAATCTGGCCCCATAATGCTGATCTGAGGCTTGCGTTTTTCCCTCCTTATAATGGTTCAGGTTTAGGATTTGGGGGTAACCTGATTCTCGAACTGTGCCTCAGGTGTGTCTTGTACCTTTTAGCATGGAGAGGAGCTCACCTGGCAGGTAAATGAGCCCGTTCACCCCCACAGGGTCCTCCATTATTGATGAACAGAGCCGGTACCGAGAGGTTTCCCTTGGGCTCTGGTCAGGAGGAGTGCAATGCCTGGGACATTAGTGTGCACGTCATTTGAGACATTGGCCTATCTCTCTCTCTCTCTAAGCTCAAGGCTGCCAGGCTTTAGTGCCAAAGACAACACAAAACGTGGACACGTGGAATAAGCATAACAAATGCTAGGCTAATCCATGGAAATGTGTCTTTTTAAATTACAGTCATGACAACTGTATTTATCTTGGTTACAGAGTATTACAAACTATTTGTTCTAGTTCAGGTTTACATAAGCCAAGGTACTAATGTCTCCTGCTTTGTGAGAGTGGATGTTTGAGACATGGCAGGTTGGGGTGTGTGTTGTGTGTTGTGTAGTGTGTGTGTGTGTGTTGTGTAGTGTGTGTGTGTGTGTGTTGTGTAGTGTGTGAGAAAGGCACATCTGGTGGAGTGCTCCAGGGGGCAGCTCAGAGATCCTGGAGGCTGCTGTGTTTGGGTTGGAGGGGGTCCCGCTGAGGACAGGGTGGATTATGGGGGGGGGGGCAAAGGATTTATATTTAAGGGGGCTGTGAGGAGGCTGTACCTCCACAGAATTCATCCCAGTGTTGTGTCTTCTGTGTTGTGTTGTGCTACGCTGTCTCCTAGAGCTAGTAGACAACTTGCCAGAATGATACACATTACTTTAAAGTGAGGGTAGCAGAAAAAGGACCCTGACACATTTGTCTATAGTTGGGCCTGCTTTTAGAAGACTTTTTCATGTGATTTATATTTAAAAGAAAGTATTAAATTGGTTAAAGAAATGGCTTTGGTCTCCTTTTAGTTTTTCCATGTCCAACTTCAGGACAGATTATGGACTCTCGGGATCTGTCGAAGGATACATGTGATGTATTCTTATTAGATTTGTATCAGGCTCCTCAGTGGCTGCCTTGCCTAATGAATGCTGTAGTGACTTTGACTCTGCCGGAGTTCCTACTCCTACGATTGTATCACTTTTAGCCGATGTTTACTAACCACCCCTTGGTGTTATGCAGTGTTCACCCTGGAAAGAGAGAGAGGACAAACAAATGAGTGGTGACAGACCTTGAACTTCACTAAAGCACACAAGGGCTGGGTATTGGCAAGGACCTCACAATATCATGATACGATGCTATTGTGATACATATATATTTGCTGAAAGTATAAAAATGTAACAGAAAATTCTAAAATCTACTGTGTTGTGTGTAACACAAGATCTTCTCTAGAGCACACCTAGATCTTCACTAGAGGACACCTAGATCTCAGTCTCCTGCTAGGGATGAATGTCATAGGATCCACTGCAGTTCAGTGTGGTAGAGAACTGCTTGTGTGGAGAGGGTACAGCCTCCTGCAGTGTGTGTGAATGCCCCAAGACATGTCCGAAGGAAACGTAAATTGTTTAGACAAGTTTAGGGTTTCCACACCTGGTGGGGTAGATATGCGACAAAGAAGGATCAATGAGTTAACCAGCTAACTATCCTCAAAGTATCCCTCAGGAGTGTTGCATTGCCAACCAGTACTTTCTTTGTGTCTCACCACCTCACTGGCCTCCCTGTTAAAACTCTTTGTCTCAACATTCTTTGGTCTTGACACCTGCCTGCTGTGTGCTCTGGTCCTGACACCTGTCTCCTCTGTTCTCTGGTCCTGACACCTGTCTCCTCTGTTCTCTGGTCCTGATACCTGCCTCCTGTGTTCTCTGGTCCTCCTGACACCTGTCTCCTGTGTTCTCTGGTCCTGACACCTGTCTCCTGTGGTCTTTCAGTACGGTTGCAGCAGCACATTCCAGCGGGGTGGAGTCAGCCAGCTCCAGCGACTCTGAGAGCAGCTCGGGGTCCGAGTCGGACAGCGAGAGCAGTGAGAGTGGGACAGAGGAGGTGCCACAACCCCTCAGGAGCAGCCCACCTGTGCCCAAGGTAGAGGGACACACACACACACACCTTTATTATATTCAGGTATGCACCCAACATTACAGGTTTTCATTGATGGATAATATCCTGTCTGTTTGATCTGTCCAGACTGATGGCCCCACGGTGACCAACTGGCAGCTGAACAACTGGATCCGTGTGAGCCAGCAGAACCCCATCACAGAGAGCCAGAGTGACCCAATCGCACAGAGCCCAGTCCCCAAGCAGCAGCAGGCCCACCATGAGGAAGAGGAGGAGGAGGAGGGGGCCGTAGCCCACCCCACACCCAGGGACTACAACTCCCACACCCCGACTCTGCGGCCGGAGTTCAGCGACAGCGAGGCCAAGCCTCAACGTGACGCCAAACACATCGACAACAACATCATCAACCAAGTTGTCCACCCCTACAAAAACGACAAGTACCCCGCCGCCACCGCCTCCTCCCATGGGGACGGCACCCAGAGGAAGACGGTGGGCAACAAGCACCCCTCCAAGCCAGCCAAGGCCCCCCGCCCCGAGGACCCCCAGCCTGCCGGTCTCCGGGTGGAGAGTGTGGAGGTGGCCCATCGCGACAAAGACCCCTCCTTCACTGACAGGCCCAAGGTGAAGACGAAAACCGGGCACGGCAGCAGCAAGAGCAGCGCTGGCGGGGCCAAAGCGGATGGCAAGAAGCCCGCCAAGCGCACCTCGTCTGAGAAGAGGAAGGCGAAAGAGAAGGAGTGCAGCGGCCCTAAAGTGACCCTGGTGTTGGACTGTAAGAGAGACACCAACAGGGGGAGGTCTCCGTCGCCCAGCCCCGTTCAGCTGGACCAGCCGTCCCCGGCCCTGCCCCCGCCCCCTGCGGTGAAAACCACCAGCAGTGTTCGAACTGAGACGGTGATGGTGGCCCAGAAGGGTCATAAGAAGCCTCGGAGTCACCCCCCCGCAGCCGCATCAGTGACAACGCACCTCCAGTCCAACTCTTCCACAGCCAAGCGAGGAGGGGAGTCCTCGTCCTCATCCTCAGCCAAAGCCTTCAAGGCCGCCCCGGGCCCCCCGCCCCGCGGTGCCCTGGTGGTGAAGATCGAGCTCAGCCTGCTGTCCCGGGTGCCCCTCCTGGCCACCCTGAGAGCCACCCAGGGGGGTCCAGACAACGCCAGTGGGAAGAGACTCCCACCGCTGACCACGGAGAGGGGAGACCCCGACACTGCTGCTACTACTACCAAAGTCTGCAAAAAGAGACCAGTGGGTTGACTTTCCTTCATGTTGTGAAATGGAATTACATGGTCTTGCTGATATTATAATTATATATTAGATGTACATATTTACAGATATTATTTGTTCTGTCTTTTAGAATGGCTGTATGAGACATGCTTTATCACACAAAATAGAAAATTCTCCTTTTACCTCTAGTCCCTATGATTTAGATGGGAACGAATTGGTGTAACAGCCCATGCTTAGACAAATTGTTGGCTTGTAAATCCCCACATGGAGGAAGTGCACAAGTGCACTCTTCAGGAGAAGGGTAGACAGATCTGAACACAATCAAAGTGACCTGCATAGCCACTTGCACAGTAATATGCACAAGGCTACAATATACCATAATATGCTACAATAACTGTTAAAATAAATAAAACAAACAAAGTATTTGGGTCTGATTAAGGGGGGGGGGGGTGGCTGGGCAGCAAATAAAACACAAGGCTTCTTGCCAGACCAGTTGCATATTAATTCTGGTTTCTGGAAGCATTCAGGGTACTCCATCTGTCCTACAGTGAATCAACCATGCTTTTTTAAATCATTTTCAAAACAGTGAAAAGATGCCAATAGGCCTTATAATTGATATACAGTATCTGCTCTTTGTTTTGTTTGGCTCTCCACTAGTGAGGTGTGAAAGAAAGTTGCATGAAGGCTTTTTGTTCTGTGCTTTGCTTCTCCTGCCAGGGCAAGCCTGTAGAGTGGACCAGTGAACCATAAGTGCTATAGAATGATAAACTTTCTGGTCTGCTGGAGCATATAAAGAAATGTAACACTTTGGGTCTTTGTCCATAGAGGCTTGTCTTTTCAAGGGTAAGGAGAGAGAGAGGGAGACAGACTGACTGACTGTCAGAGAGCGCACTGAACAGAGAAAGAAGATCTAGAAGAGAGACGGAAAGGGAGAGCGAGATGGAGCCCAGTCAGACAGAGAGAGAAAGAGGGTCGGATGTGTCAAATGTTTAATTCTCTCCTTATCCCGCAGGCTGACAAGGAGGCCAAAGCCCTGCCCAGGAAGAAGCCAAAGCTGGAGAAAGACCTCAAGCCCTCCTCCTCCAGTCAAGCCTCCTCCAAATCTGAGTGAGTAACGTTAAACCCGTCTCACACTGAGTTGAGGTTCACGAGGGGTTTGGTAGTGGTGGGAAACTATTACACCACTGCTCAGCTCAGCCATCCTGTTGGGTAGAGTAGCGTTCACTCCCCCTGAGTTCAACATGGTATGGAAGTCACTGTCACTTTTCTGTTTATTCTGTTGTATGATCTTTAACTATGAATCAGCAAAGCTTGGGTGATTTCCATGCTCCTTGGCAACCTCTCCTTTGGTGCTCTTCAGTAAAATGAGTTTGTAATCCCAATAACACCCCAGAGACCAGTCAGTGTATCAACCTAGGCGGTCTCCCATTAGGGTGGAAAGTCCCCCTCCACAGATCCACACATACACCCAGCACCTATCCCTCTGCAACTCACTCTACCAGCTAGCTCTAAGGTATTATCAACTAGTGTTGGCATTAACGATCTCCCCTCTCTCTTCAACATGCTCTCTGGTCCGCTCTCCCACAGGACTTCCAGGAACCCCGGGGATGACAGGGAGAGGAAGCGGCCCAAGAAGGCTCCTCACCCTCCCCTGCAGCAGCAGCAGCAGCCCCCCACATCCCAGGAGCCTCCTTCCAAGGGTCCGGGACACAAGCGGAACTCAGGGAAGGGCCCTGAGCCTAGCACTGTTGTTGCTGCTGCAGGCAACGGCAGAGACACCCCGCCCGTCAAGCACAAGAAGAGCACTGGGAAACAGCGCACACAGCACTCCAAGACCGGCAAGGTACTTGTACCACAAAAACAAAATGGGTTGTTGTACTGTATATTTGTTTGCTGTTTGTGAAATTGAGTATGTAAATGTGTGGATTGTGTGTTTGGGTGCCTTGTGTTTTTAATATGTTGATGATTAGCCCTGATGATACTGTATTTAATGTTGTTGGCTAGCAGCTAGCCACACCAGGGCTAAGTAGTAGCTTGGCTACTACGCTAACACGGTGCTTCTTCTCTGTGTTGTGACAGAAGGCCCCTAAGAGCAGCTTTGCCGTCCCAGCGCCCGCCCTGCCCACCGTAGCTGCCTCATTCTCCAGACCTCTGCTCAAGTTTGAGGACAGGTAAGATGACCTCCCTGGGAGCTCATATAGAAGTTTTCAACAAAACTTCTACATTCACTAACACTGGTTGCCAAGTGCAATTTATGGCGTTCTCTGGTCATTAGTTCTATTCGTATTGACTGCCATCAAAACCACCCAAGTGCTGGTTGATAGTTCCAGAACTGATTTCTAGTGACTCTGTCCATGGTGAAAACAGCAAGGTAACAACATAAACAATGGCATTTTATGAATGGGTATAGGCTGCAACAATGGGAATTCCAAACCATTGGTTGTATAATATTTAGTATTGTGTCCTAATATCTACCAATGTTGCCCTCATCCACAGGCAGTACCCAGTGGAGTATCATATGAAGGAAGCCAAAAAACTGAAGCACAAAGCTGATGCAACGGTTACGGTAATAATTAGTTTGCTCTATTTCGTTCATTCAATTGACTCTGTTTTTTTTTTCTCTCTCTCTCTCTCTTTCTGTCAGTGTGTGTGTGTGTCTCTCTCTCGTTGTCTCCCTCTCTCACACACAAACCAGACACGCTCTTTGGCTATTATTAACCCAAGGCCTGTGTGTGGGTGTTCTTTCTGCAGTCAGATAAGGTGGGCAAAGCTATCAACTACCTAGATGCCGCCATGTCCTTCGTGGAGAGCGGCATCGCTATGGAAACTGACCCCCAGACCCCGAAGCCGGCGTATACCATGTTTGCGGAAACGGTGGATCTTATCAGGTCAGCAAACAAACAAAAACAACCTGTACTGACAACTCCACAGATGTTGTGCCAATATCTGAATGTTTTTCTTGAAGTAGTCAAAGGGATTCGACCACATCAAGGTCTGCATTTGGCTCGTATACAACTCAGTACAACTGCTGCTTTTCACCCAATTGATCTCATCAGCTTCAGTAGCCAAGTAGTTCATTGTCCACCTCTCATTTACTGGCAGTAATTGATTAAGATCAGTTGGAATGAAGCCCCGACTTACCCTGGGGTGATCTGAGACCAAACGCTAATTAGAGGAACCTCTGCACCACCACAACTACTTCCTAGCTGTAATGTTGTCACCAATCCTGTCCATCTGCCTGCCTGTCTTCCTGTCTGCCTGTCTGTCTACTGGTCTGCCTGCCGTCTGTTACATTAGACTACTGTACAGACACAAATCTAGAACAGGATGTGAAACTGGTCTATTATAAAGGTCTTGGTCTAGCTTTGCTTTGGTCTATCTTGTCTTTAAATTCCGGCCGTTTTCTCTGATCAGGTTTATACTGAAGCTGAAGAACTCCATGGACCCTTCCTCCCCCACTACAGAGAAGGACTTTACTGTTTTATGGTAAGGCTGCTGACGGAGGCAGAGATCTGAGGACTGGCAATGGTAATGCATGGAATGGGATTGGTATCAAACACACGTGTTCTGATTTCTGCCTCTGCCACAAAATGGCTTCCCATAGTTCTTCTTAAAGGAATGATTTTCTCTTTAAAGTATTACTTTATTTTTTGACACATCTTGGCTGTTTTTCTTCTCTCTTTTTTTTTATCCATTAGTAATAGTTATACAAGTAAAATGTAACAGAAATGTTTGATGAAAGTTAAATGACAGTCAGTCTACCTCCTGAGAGAAGTTGATTATGATGAGAATCTAACATGTTTGTTGTTGTTTACGTCCCAGTATGAAGTGCCAGTCCCTTCTGCAGATGGCCATGTTCCGCTACAAGCGAGAAGCTGCACTTAAGTATTCAAGGACCCTCACTGATCATTTCAAGGTAGTTTTCCAGGATCCTGTATGTGTAGCTCAAAATTTCAACGTTTATTGTCCAATGTACTGGGATACAGAGTACAGTACCATGAAAGGCTTACTCGCAAGCTCTCCTCTTCAAAAACACAATAGAACACAATAGTAGCACAATACACACAATGGTTACAATACACAATATAATACAATAGTTTGTATGTTTTTTTGTTGTTGTTGTATTTGTTCTGTACACGCACGTTCACATAAAGGAAAACAATTAACATATGACAATGACATACTTAGGAAACAACTAGTGTGTAGTTTCAAATCAATGATCCATTGCCAAAACGTGTAAAGACTTCAATAAAAAAATAAATAAAAAAAAGGACATTGATTGTGTTACTGATTTGGGTCATGTCATTGTTCCTTTCCAGACCTCCTCGAAGTCAGCCCAGGCTCCCTCCCCCTGTGTTTCAAAGTAAGTTCTCCTCCTTGTCAGCTTCCCCCTTTCACTTGTGATGTTTTTGCTGCTGCGCCATTGAAGCAGAAGTATGTTGTATGACATGCTCATGGACAACGGTGGGCAATTTAACATTGTGAGGGCCGGTGTAGGCAAAGGGTAACACACCAAATTCAACGCATCAACTTATCATCGTCTTCAAGGCTTTCGGTGGATGAATCATGAAAGCAGTGTGTTGTACAGAGAAACTCGTCTGACTCGTCCATGTCCCCCCCCGTCCCCCCCCCTCTCGTGCACCCCTCCTCTCTCACCCAGAAGCACGGGCACCCCCTCGCCCATGTCGCCCATGCCCTCCCCTGCCAGCACGGCCAGCAGCTCCGGGCCGGGCTCCAACCACAGCAGCTCGGTGGGCAGCGCCAGCAGCACCGTGGCCATCCCCCAAGTCATCCAGCAGGTGGCATCCTCCTACGTCAACATCACGGCCCTCTTCCTGAGCGCCCACGACATCTGGGAGCAGGCGGACGAGCTGGCCCACAGAGGCAGCGGTAAGAGGGGCAGGGGGGAAACACTGACACACACTGGTTCAGTTGTAGTACCGTATGTCACCTCTAGAGGTCAGGATGACAGTGATAGAAAATTGTGGTTAGACAACTGTTTTTGTTCAGTGTGTAAAAAAAAAAAAAAAGGTGGTTTAAAATGAAAACATTAATGAACATTTGATGAACAGTGAACATATAAATGTACTCCATCTTAGTGCGAGTGTGTGTGTGTGTGTCCCCTCAGGTTTGCTGTCGGAGCTGGACTCAGCCCTGGGCCCTTTGAGTCTCACCTCCAGCATGAGCATGCTGGTGCGCTACACACGGCAGGGTCTCCACTGGCTCAGGACGGATGCCCGTGCATCCCAGTGACCCCCCCCCCCATCCTTCAACACTACCCAACCCTGCCCTCCCTGGCTCTTGTTTGAGATTAACTGGAACCATTACCCTCTCAGAGACAATGCATTATCATCACCTAGCAGACAGAGGAAAGCAGGAGTCCAACCCCCCCCCCCCCCCCCCACAGCATTGTCTACTACATGGATACCAAGTCATTTTGCTCAACTTTTTGGTTTCTCCCCCGCCCCCACACACACACACCCTATGAAACTGAAAGTCTATAGAGGCGTGTGTCACTGTGTTCAGCACCCAAAGATGCTGTTTTGGTGTCGTCCATAGTTCTCTCTCTCTCTCTCTCTCTCTCTCTCTCTCTCTCTCTCTCACACACACACACACGCAGTCTTACAGGGTTTGTACTACATGCAATTGAGGGTCCCCCATGGAAGTGTCGTCGTCCCCCCCACAGACTGAGAGAGGCTATGGACAGAGCTAGGGGCAGCTGAACAAGGGACTATCCCGTTTTGAACACAACTGGCCCCTCAAGAGCCCCCCCTCCCTCCTCATATCTCCTGTCAAGGGTTGAGTGTGGTTGTTTCCCTGTGGGATGGTTGAAGAATCTGCTCTTTGGTCTCTCTTCACCTGTGGTAACGTAAAAGCAGTGACGACAACAACAACAACAACAACAAAAAAGTGTATTTATTAGCCTTATTATTATCATCATGATCTTTATTACTATCATTATTATCACTATTAATATATTGTTGTTGATATTGAATGTGTTTGTTTTGTTTGATGAAGCGATGTCCTGGCCAATGTTTACTTTGCCCAACTGAAAAAGCCTGGCGAACTAAAAAGGGGTATCCATCCCACACCGACATCAGACTAGTCCAAAAACTCATCCGGAGAACTCCTCCCCCCGCCCCCCCTTTCCAAAGAGAAAGATCTACCTGCCAGTACAGGGTCCATTATGTTCATTCAGTCAGAAGATCTGCTTTACTTTGATTTGATTTGTGAACTTTTCAAGTTCCACTTCATCAATAATCATTGTTCATCTAACCATTAGATAATAAGCCAAATAATCAATGAAGTAGAGTTTGATTGGTAGTCCTGGTACTGCAGTAAGACGGGAGTAACTACCTCATCTAGACTGGACAGAGGGAAGCAGAACAGTCTGGCGGGTGAGGGAGGGGGATGGGACTGTAGCATAGATGGTTATTCTTAAGTACTGCAATATGAAAAGGATAAATCCTGGAGTGAGATCAGCACACAATAATCTTCCATTGACTTCCATCAATGCATGATTTACGTGACTTCAATCTCATTAAGTGATTCCAAGTCACTATAAGTCTGGTTTAGGCATGGAGATCTCAAGTTGGGATTCGGCCCTGAAGAGACATTGTTCTACCACTCTGGCCCAAGCTGTGTATCTTCCCACTTTTTATACACACAGATTGGCATTGTTGAGCAGAAACTAAAACATTGTGCCTTAGATGTTCAATGGAGACTTAAGCTCGTCTTCCCAAACAAAATACTCATTGAATGTATCATCGTCTTCTATAGATCATAGCAAAAGCAAAGCAAAAGCCCACAAACTTCAATGAAATGTGAAGATTAAGAAGTTTTTAAGGGGGTTATTCAGTGAAAAGGTGCTTTTTGAGACTTAGCAGCCCCCCCCTACAGCTTACGTTTTTGCCTGTTTGATCAGGTTAGGAATAAGGCCTTCCCATACTAACAGCCTTGACAGTTGGACAAATGCACTGTAGGACTGGCAACCTGTGAGTGAGTACTGACAATGTTTTGTGATGTCACAACCTGTGTGATGTCACATCCTGTAAGTGCAAACAAGGGCCCTCAGGACTATTTGTAGCCATGGTGGCAAAGTCATTTTAAAAACCCATCTGAAATATCGCTGCTTTCTCGTCATTAAAACTTTTATCTTACGTCATAGGAGGGAATAGGCAAGTGATTGGCTTAAAATCTTTCTACTGACCTTTGAACTTAGTGCCCATTATTCGTGAGTGCCTCTTAAACAGCGTGTTCGACGACACAACAGAACACATGAGCCCAATTTAGCTTCTTCCCTACTGTAAGTGTGCACTTGTTGACTCCCCCAGGAGGGTTTATTGGAGTAGCCTGGGCTAGAGAGTATACACCCATGTTTCTTCCACCAGCCCTTTCCCGAAGTGGAGTGAACGAATGCACACTTTGGAGAATAGGGCGGATATGAGAAGGAGATTTTATTTTAGCATAGACTTTATCTTGATCGCATGTGTTCAGGGCTGTGTAGTCATGATGATCAAAAATACAATGACACTACTGCCTTTAGGACGCAAGCATTTCCCTTTAAGATATCACGGTTCCTGTCGGCCATATCTTTTCATTTGATTTCAACAAGGTGGGGTTTGATGGTATTACAAACATGTATTTGATTACATCATTGGTTATTTATTGTTTAACAGATATTATTATTGACAAAATACTAGTGTTCCTTATTTATTTTACATCAATGAATATTCAGATCTTTTCTTCCCAACCTTTCCTGTCATTCAATATGAACACTTCAGTGCTTAGGGCAAGAGAAATGGCCAACATGTGTATCGTTTGCACTTTTGAGTATTTTCGGTTTCCTTCAGTGTTCTCCTGTGGGTTGGACAGAAAAGCTTTGAGATGTTAAGAAGGACAAGGCCCCGTGGCACCAGTCCCTCCTCTCACTGCTGTAAGACTTTGGTTCTGAGCAATAAAACTAAGCGACAAAAAAAGACTAAACAATATATTTCTTACATTGAGAAAATAACAATAATGAAATGTTGTTTTCGATGAAAGACCTTTAGATGGTGGATGAAATCTGTGCCATTAGTTATTAGAATTGTTTTATTGTTGCTATACTGTAGAAAAGAATTGGGGCTCACTGGAAAAAAAAAGAAGCTATATAGCTATTGGAGTTCAAAAATAAAAGGGCTGCACACGGAATCACAAATATGAAATGAGCTGTTTATGTATTTATTTATCACAAATATGAAAAGTATGAATTGAGTACACTGGTACCATGGCTTTTAGGTTTGTTGTTTATATATATATATATATATATATATATATATATATATATATATATATATATATATATATATATATATATATATATATATATATATATATATATATATATAAAATATAATTTCGTTCCTCCGAAGTAGGCTGCTTTGTAAGTTCATACTTTCGAGTTTCCCAACTTGGATGTCAGCGCTGCACATGAAAAATGAAATGTCTTGTTTGAGATGACATTTGTACTTACAAAAAAACCCACATTTCTCTGGTTTCTTCTATATCATGTTACATGTCCTTTCATATTATTTTGAAGCTTTATCGCCACGCTTCATTTCAACCTTTATTCTTTGCGCTTCGTTTGTAGGTATTCTGTGTGCAAAATGATACTTCCTGTCCATAGATATATGATCTCACACTAACAAGGACTGTCATCATCACCACAGTCATGAACTGGGAAAATGTGCAGAAATGTTTTGTAATTCAACTTTTTTGCCTTGTGAAAATATGTAAATAGTTTGTGCTGCAATGTACAGAGATGTATAAAGACTGATTGGCAATGAATTTAGGTTTTCTTTTACTCTGACAAGTTCCTTTTTTCCAAAGAAGCTGTTTTTGCAGACCTTTTGTAGCTTGGCCGCTTTAGCTGAAGATAAATTGTTGAAATATGTTATATCTGGTTCAACGGTACATTTCTGCCACTTAGACCAGAACTCTGCAGTGTAAAATGTTTCAGAGGCAATAAACTTTGGGGAAAATGTGCCGACTGTGAATTATTATTCCAGAAAATCTACAGTACATTGAACCTATTACATTTCAAATTGATAATGCATAGTGACCTTTTTATATGTACTAAATATATGTATTCTGGCAAAGGGAGGAACTGTTGTATAGTGACCAATAAATAGTGAAGCTCCATTGTTTATTTTTCTATTTTTATTTTTATTACCAATGCATTACAGTATTTACAGTGTAACCATTTCAATCTCATACAAATATTCAACATGATAATTGAACTATGTACCCACAGATTTATAGAGAACTAGATCTACAGAGAACATATTCTGAAGAATTTGACTTTAATCAATTTTAAAACAAAGTTGGCCAATACACAAAAACTCCAGACCAAGTCCGATAAATTATGATTCAGATTCCCCTGCGAAGTTGGGGTTGTTGAAAGCAGGCTGAAACAGAAAAACAACAAAAAGTTATACTTTGTAAACTCCAGTAAATCTTAAAATATTAATCCCTTGTTAAAATGTTTCACATGAATACAATGTGTATATCAGCTAGATACATGATTTAACATGGTGGCTATATTGATTATTATAATTGTCCTTAATTTATTTTCTTTTATACAATAAAAATAGATAAAAAAGCATCCAACAGAAGAAAAATAAATGTGATTTAAAAAAAAGGGCCTGCAATCAAATTGGAGGCCAAGCCCACCCATCCCTGAAAAACACACATGAACATTTAAAAAAATACATTTTATAACACTTTTTAACTTCAGCAAAGTCTCACTTACCACATCAACATTCTTGCCAGTTCTTGTTGGGAAACTGATGGCAGGCAGCTTGACTCCTCGCACGCTGAAGACGTAGTATAGCAGTCCGAATATCAAGGTGAAAACAACAATGGCTCCAATGACGGCCCCTGCTATCATTCCTCCATCTGTTAAAGACAGGACACAAGACAGTAAGAATCATTTCATTACCTACACCTTAAGTCTTACTGTAAAAATTCAATTTGAAACTAATTCGATGTGTTGAATTATATGAAAACTCCAACTGAAGTAGGGCAAACTTACTGCTAACCAGAGGGGCATCAGTGGGGATGACTATGCCGCCATCTTCATCAGTGGTGTAGTCTGAGGGAGGAAGAAGAGAGGTGTCAACACCTAACACATTCTGTACACAACAGTTGACCATCTGTCTGACTGTCTCCCTCTGTCCTGCCTGTTTGTCTGTCTGTCTGTAACAGCTGTGGGCTGTGTCCCTGTCCTGTCTGTCTGTCTATCAGCTGTGGGCTGAGTCTCTGTCCTGTCTGTCTGTAACAACTGTAGGCTGAGTCCCTGTCCTGTCTGTCTGTCTGTAACAGCTGTGGGCTGAGTCCCTGTCCTGTCTGTCTGTAACAGCTGTAGGCTGAGTCTCTGTCTGTCTGTCTGTAACAGCTGTGGGCTGAGTCCCTGTCCTGTCTGTCTGTCTGTCTGTAACAACTGTAGGCTGAGTCTCTGTCCTGTCTGTCTGTAACAGCTGTGGGCTGAGTCCCTGTCCTGTCTGTCTGTCTGTCTGTCTGTAACAACTGTAGGCTGAGTCTCTGTCCTGTCTGTCTGTCTGTAACAGCTGTGGGCTGAGTCCCTGTCCTGTCTGTCTGTAACAGCTGTAGGCTGAGTCTCTGTCTGTCTGTCTGTAACAGCTGTAGGCTGAGTCTCTGTCCTGTCTGTCTGTCTGTAACAGCTGTGGGCTGAGTCCCTGTCCTGTCTGTCTGTAACAGCTGTAGGCTGAGTCCCTGTCCTGTCTGTCTGTCTGTCTGTAACAACTGTAGGCTGAGTCCCTGTCCTGTCTGTCTGTCTGTAACAGCTGTGGGCTGAGTCTCTGTCCTGTCCTGTCTGTCTGTAACAACTGTAGGCTGAGTCCCTGTCCTGTCTGTCTGTCTGTAACAGCTGTGGGCTGAGTCTCTGTCCTGTCTGTCTGTCTGTAACAGCTGTGGGCTGAGTCTCTGTCCTGTCTGTCTGTCTGTAACAGCTGTGGGCTGAGTCTCTGTCCTGTCTGTCTGTCTGTAACAGCTGTGGGCTGAGTCTCTGTCCTGTCTGTCTGTCTGTAACAGCTGTGGGCTGAGTCCCTGTCCTGTCCTGTCTGTCTGTATCAGCTGTGGGCTGAGTCCCTGTCCTGTCTGTCTGTAACAGCTGTAGGCTGAGTCTCTGTCTGTCTGTCTGTAACAGCTGTGGGCTGAGTCCCTGTCCTGTCTGTCTGTCTGTCTGTAACAACTGTAGGCTGAGTCCCTGTCCTGTCTGTCTGTCTGTAACAGCTGTGGGCTGAGTCTCTGTCCTGTCTGTCTGTCTGTAACAGCTGTGGGCTGAGTCCCTGTCCTGTCCTGTCTGTCTGTATCAGCTGTGGGCTGAGTCTCTGTCCTGTCTGTCTGTAACAGCTGTGGGCTGAGTCTCTGTCCTGTCCTGTCTGTCTGTATCAGCTGTGGGCTGAGTCTCTGTCCTGTCCTGTCTGTCTGTAACAGCTGTGGGCTGAGTCTCTGTCCTGTCTGTCTGTCTGTAACAGCTGTGGGCTGAGTCTCTGTCCTGTCTGTCTGTCTGTAACAGCTGTGGGCTGAGTCTCTGTCCTGTCTGTCTGTAACAGCTGTGGGCTGAGTCCCTGTCCTGTCTGTCTGTAACAGCTGTAGGCTGAGTCCCTGTCCTGTCTGTCTGTCTGTCTGTAACAACTGTAGGCTGAGTCCCTGTCCTGTCTGTCTGTCTGTAACAGCTGTGGGCTGAGTCTCTGTCCTGTCCTGTCTGTCTGTAACAACTGTAGGCTGAGTCCCTGTCCTGTCTGTCTGTCTGTAACAGCTGTGGGCTGAGTCTCTGTCCTGTCTGTCTGTCTGTAACAGCTGTGGGCTGAGTCTCTGTCCTGTCTGTCTGTCTGTAACAGCTGTGGGCTGAGTCTCTGTCCTGTCTGTCTGTCTGTAACAGCTGTGGGCTGAGTCTCTGTCCTGTCTGTCTGTCTGTAACAGCTGTGGGCTGAGTCCCTGTCCTGTCCTGTCTGTCTGTATCAGCTGTGGGCTGAGTCCCTGTCCTGTCTGTCTGTAACAGCTGTAGGCTGAGTCTCTGTCTGTCTGTCTGTAACAGCTGTGGGCTGAGTCCCTGTCCTGTCTGTCTGTCTGTCTGTAACAACTGTAGGCTGAGTCCCTGTCCTGTCTGTCTGTCTGTAACAGCTGTGGGCTGAGTCTCTGTCCTGTCTGTCTGTCTGTAACAGCTGTGGGCTGAGTCTCTGTCCTGTCCTGTCCTGTCTGTCTGTAACAGCTGTGGGCTGAGTCTCTGTCCTGTCCTGTCCTGTCTGTCTGTAACAGCTGTGGGCTGAGTCTCTGTCCTGTCCTGTCCTGTCTGTCTGTAACAGCTGTGGGCTGAGTCTCTGTCCTGTCCTGTCCTGTCTGTCTGTAACAGCTGTGGGCTGAGTCTCTGTCCTGTCTGTCTGTATCAGCTGTGGGCTGAGTCCCTGTCCTGTCTGTCTGTAACAGCTGTGGGCTCAGTCTCTGACAGTGAGTCTTACATTGATGGTGTTGGCAGGCGAAGCCTCTCAACTGCACACAGTGGTTGTCATTCCATTTCCCGTCGGGGTACATCTCCACGCAGTTCTCCGCCCCCACGTCCCCTTGGTGGAAAGCATCGTTGGGCTCGTTCGGAGCCCAGTTCAGGAATGCCAGTGGCTTAAAGTCTGTCCAACTCCAACCAACTGGAAACAGTAACACATGTATCAGTGAACAGTCAGACTGTATACACTGAAGTGAGGAAACTGTGGAGTAATGCTTAATACAAGTCAACACCTAGCCCCTACCCCCCCTGGCCACAGTATTTCAAAGCATTTAATCTTAATCAGATGATGATGATCCGGATTGTTTTTTGCGATCCATGATCAGATCTATCTGGCAGATTTTGAGTAGTGTAGGGGAAATCAGCCAGCTCGATCTGATCCTGGATAGCAAAAAAGAATCATTCTGATCCAGATTAAAAGTTTTGAAATACTGGGCCCTTTAGATCTGAGAGGACTGGATAGGTGCAAGGCACACCACAGGGACATCCACCCAGTCAATCAGAGGGCAAGGTGAGCTACCTCCATATTGCTTAAGCCTCTATCCAATTATCTCAGGGCTACAGGAATGCTTAGGTGAGATGGGGCCGATTTGGAATTACTCTATCATACACTCTCTTCATGGGAGGCTGGTGGAGGTAGAAATCGGAGAATGGGCTCAATGTAATGCATGTGTGTAATTCATGTGTGTTCATGCATTACAATGAGCCCGTCCTCCGGTTCCTACCTCCACCAGCCTCCACTGACTCTCTTCAATATCATTGTGGTCTAGTACTTGGAAATCAAAGTCAAGCATAAAAGATCAGAGTACAACTCCAGTCCTTACAGTTGCTGTCCCGGGTCAGTCCGATCCAGACGTTGTGGACTTTTGTCGGATTTTTGTTGTTGAGGTTCCTGAGGAACTCCACCTCAGCCCGGCTGTGGACGGACGCCAGGTCACCTGACCTCACCTGCTGGCAGTAGTACCTGGACTCTGGCCACGAGAAGCCCTTGGCGCCATTGTAGACTACGTAGCAGTAGCGGCCGTAGGGATGATAGCCCGGGAGGCACTTCCCATCGCCAGGTGACGGGGTCGGAGGAACAGGCTCTGAGGAGGGACGACAATACAATATTGAATTGAAGGAACTTTATTTGTGTCTTTATTGAATGTTGCAGTCTCACAAAGTGCTGCTTTGCTTTCCAACTTGTTTGAGTAGCAAGGGATGACAGAGAATACAATTATGCCAGGCAAAACTGTAAAACATAGAGAACACATATCTACAGTAGCAGGTGGCAGTTGGAGCTGGAATTAGTTTATTCCTGTATAAATATATCATACATGTAGGAGTAGATCTACAGCCAATTGTCTTTCGTAGATATCTTTATGGCAGGCAAAGATCTGTGGTTCACTCATTTAACTCTCAGAGATGTGTCCTGTTGTTCTACCCACCTGAGGAGATCTTGCAGATGGAGGCCTTGGGAGCATCACAGCTGGTGTCGTTCCATGTCCCGTGGAAGAAGAGTGGGGCATGCATGGTCACACAGCCCTCCCCTGGGTGGTTGGTGGGCTCTCCTGGACCCCAGTGGGTGAAGAACACTGGCCAGCCGTCTGACCATGTGTACGAACTGCTGTCAGGCTGCAGGCAGGCAGGCAGACAATTAGACAGACAGACAGACCATCAACCAAGGACACTATGGAGACATCCCGTAATCAAAACAAGAGACATCAACGCTCTATCGATCATTTCAGTACTGTAACCTGTAACTGTAATCTACTATAAGCTGTCATAGTAACAAAATGACTCTAGCGACAATATTGCATGAACATGTAATTACAGTACATAGTACTGTACTAATTACTTTGTAAACACATACACTAGTAATTGAGTTTCATCATTTTTATACAACACAAGTGAAGTAGGGGGACTAGTCCAGTAGGCTACCTGGCGTCTTAGTCCGATCCAGGCATCTGCTTTGCCCTGCAGCACAGCCCCAGCCACGAAGGCCTGGTCGTAGCTCATGTCTATGCTGGCCAGGTTGCCCCCTTCCCCCTGACAGGCCACCTGGGCAGCATCCCAGGTCTTAGGCTCCAACACCAGCTTGTAGCAGTTCTTGTACCAGGACACGTACCCGTCGGGACAGGGGTTATTGGGGGGCGGTGCAGGGATGCTGCTGGCTGTGTGATACAGAAACACATCATTGTTAAAAGTAGGCTGGTTTATACTGTACAGTTGTCTGGAAAAGTGCTTTGTTTGCAATTATTAAAGGGATAGTTCACCTAAATTACATATGTTTCCTTACATTGTCAGCAGTCTATAGGCAAGGATGGAACTCTGTCCTTGCCCATAGGCTATTGACAAGGTAAGGAAACAAATATTCAATTTTGTAATTTGGGTGAACTATCCCTTTAACTGTCTATGTTGTCGGCAATGGCAGCGATACTTTTGAGGCAAGTACTGTGTTTTGTCAGGAAATGTAACAGGTGCCCTACTCATCAGAAGCACCTAGCGACTGTGGAAAGTTAAAACTGTTGACTGAGGTTAAACAACGTTAACACAACTCACATTTGATCCTGGAACAAACAAAGCTGTGCTCCTCATGACACCCGTCATCGTTCCATTTCCCGCTCACCAGATAGTTGTGAGGCAAGGAAACGCAGTGCTCCTGGGGAGGACAAGACGATACAGTTAACTCTTTTGTGATAGTCCATTCTATTGTTTTCTTCCCATAGAACATGATGCTGTTCATCAATCCATCTTTCCTTCTCATGCATTTCATTATAAGGACAGTATGGTGAGAGAGAGAGAGAGAGGAGTGAGAGGGAGAGAGAGCGAGAGAGCGAGAGAGCGAGAGAGGGGGAGCGCAAAAGCGAGAGAGAGACGGACAGGTCAGTATGGTGAATTCTCACCGCTCCTCCATGGTTGTTGGGCTCATTTTCGTTCCAGTTGGTGTACATCACTGTACTGACCCCGTCACTCCAGGCATACTGGTTCTCCACCAGGATATCTGACAGGCCAATCCACGTAGGCAGCTCCAGATCCCTCAGGTAGCTAGACACAAAGTCTGGAGGGAGGGGGTGAGTGTTAGAGATGTGAAAAACCACCACAGAGAATATACCTATCTAATCAATTTCATCTGTAGTAACCTTGTCTCCAGGCTATTGCAAACAGATAATGCATATAAGACTGGAATAACAACATCTCAAACCTGGCCTTAGTGGGAGTGAACTTACTGAGTAAAGTAGTTGTTATTATTTTATTTCAGCACGAATCAGAAGCGTGTGGTGTGTAAGCACTCGGGGGGGGGGGGGGGGGGGGGGGGGCTACATGCCATCCATTTTTAACCTTCTTTCTATTGGCTTAATGAAGGCCAAGTTTGACGGGTTGGTCCACTAGACCTTTCGCACATTTAGGGGGAAGTGTCTGGGAATGAGGCTAGATCTATAGTAACAACTAGGAGCCGTACAGTACATGGAACATCAGAAGGTAATTAGCAATGAAGCTAAGCTATGTGCAACTGTTACAGTGTGTTGTGCACGGTCCCTGACAAATGGACAAATACATAGAAGATGCATGGGAGATCCACAGCTGTAGTCTCCGGACTGTAGCTTTACCGTTCTCGTATTGGTTGTCAATGACGGCCAGGTCGCCTCCCTGCTCCCGGCACCAGTTCCGGGCATAGGTCCAGTTGGCTTTGAACTCATTCTTGCGTCCTTTGAACATGTAGCACTTGCTCCCGAACAGCATCCATCCTAGAAACAGCCCAACATGAGAACAGTTGACACCAGGTTTTTATTGTTGCTAGGTAAATACCACATAAAACACTTGGCACTCTAGGTGGTGAGTGTTCCAGAATTCTTTGGCAGTTAGTGAGTTAACAAAGGGACACAGTTTGAATACTCTTAAAAATGCTTCCTTCCTTCCCTTATCTGACATGACTTGATTGGTGATAGCCATGAAGTGAAAGGCTTGCTTGGACCAATCCAGTCATGTTGGATCTGTGATTAATTGAAGGAAGGAAGGAAGGAAGGAAGGATGGCTGTATTTTAAGAGTGAGGAAGGTGAGTGTACCGTCGGGGCAGTAGCCCACCCAGGGCTGGGTGGGGGGAGGAGGGGTGTGGTCTTCCCCAGGGTATTTCTTACACACATAACCGGCCTCCCGCCCACAGTTGGCATCATTCCATGAACCTGCAGGAGACAAGGAGGCATTGCAATAACAATGGATCCATTTTTAGCATGGTGTGAAAATGTACAATCAGAATTACATCACATTATTATCCTGTTGAAGGCTATTAATGATAGTCTGTGATGATAAATGTCTCAGAAAGAATTAAACATCTTATGACAACATCAACACTTATTTCAATACCATCATGCATTAGTTTTGACTGAAACATGCTTATCAACTCTTTATTTCTACTCCAATACTTCTGAGGCTCAGTACAGTACCTTGATGTCTGTTCATCTGGACACACTGTTCCTCCCCGTTGGCATCGTTGGGCTCTCCCGGACCCCAGTGAACGTATGTCACAGGGGAAAAGTCCAGCCACCTGTGTAGGGGGACAGACAGAGAGAGAGCAAGAGAGACAGAGAGAGAGGGAGAGAGAGACAGGCAGAGAGAGACAGAGACAAACAGAGAAATAGAAAGAGAGAGAGCAGTCATGACTAATGTTACAGATCATTAAGTATATCAGAATGAGAAGGCTCAATCCAAAATGGACGTACATGTATTCTCCTCCTGTGACCCCAAACATCCGCATCCCAATCCAGGCTGCGCTGACATCTCCTGTTCCCACCTGTAGTATGAACACACATCACCACTGGGTGGGAATCATCTCTTCATTCACAAACACTACTCTGACTGGAGGTTCAATCATGTAACAGGCCTGGTGTCTATGCAGGCCTCAGTATACTCATACACAAACTAACTTTGTCTAAAGTGATTAAGTCAGTGGTGAGTTTGTTGACACCCTTGTAGCACTAAGATATTAATTCACCCATAGTTTTAAATGGATGTAAGAGGATGGATGGAAGAGAATGGATGTAGGGCTATACTCGTTAAAAAAAGTTTTTTAGTACCAAACATTTTTTGTCCCTGTAGGCCTAGGGGCACCCTTTGAATAACCCTTTGGGTTCCATGTAGAACCCTTTTGGTTTCCATGTAGACCTTTTGGGTTCCATGTAGAACCCTCTATGGAAAGGGTTCAACATGGAACCCAAAGGGGTTTAACATGGAACCCAAAGGCTTCTTCAAAGAGTGCCCTTACAGGGACAAATGAAGAACCTTTTTTGATACTAACCAGATTACTAGGCACTCTTTTTTAACAGTGTAGCCCTAAGATCATCTTACATCCCTTTAAAACCATGGATTAATTAATATCTTAGCGCGACAAGGGTGTCAACAAAGTCACCACTGACTTAATAACTAACAAAGTTAGTTTGTTTATGAGTATACTGAGGCCTGCATAGACACCAGAGGAGGCTGGTGGAGGCAGAAATTGGATGACAGATTCATTGTAATGCATGTGTTTGATACCAATCCTCATTCCATACCATCTACCTCATTTGCTAACATTCCTCATTCTATTCCATGCATTACAATGAGCCCTCCTCCGATTTCTACCTCCACCAGCCTCCCCTCTAGACACTCATACCGTACCATGGTGTTGATGTAAGCCTGTTCGTCGTTGTTGGAGATGGAGGCCAGCTGAGCCTTCTCGGCATAGCAGCGGTGGCCGGCGTGGTGGAAGTCCACCAGGTCTGTGTCGTTGTAGTAGTAGCAGATACCGTTGTTCTTCCTCCAGCCAGGGTTGGTGCCACACTCAGGGGCTGGAGTGGAGAAAGAAGAATGATGAGAAATGCTCATGATCAGGGTTATCTCTGTTGCATCACTCTGTATGCAACGTTTTGAGATTAATCTGGATGGAGTCAATGAACTGGGGCAGGACAAATCAATGGGCCTCCTGACTCTTTAGTTCATCTGAGGCCTGCACTATAAACAGGAGCAGTTTTGCCTGGACTGAATAAATGAACCTTCTGGAAACAATCTTCCTCTCTCCTCTGCTCCATACAGAACTGAGATGCATTAGATCACCCCAGAGATAAGATTTATGGGCTGCAAGCATCATGATTTTCACGGAAACATGGCTCAACAACAGTATCCCCGACAGCGTGATTGAGCTAGAGGGATGCAACGTCTTGCAGGGCGGACAGGACGGCAGAGGCCTCAGGTAAAACTAGAGGTGGAGGACTGTGCATTTATGTCAATAAAACTTGGTGTACGGACACTGCTATTACTGAGAGTCACTGCTCTGCCAATCTGGAGTACCTGATGATCAAGTGTAGGCTGTTTTACCTGCCTCGAGAGTTTACAGCTATTGTTGTTACTGCAGCCTATATCCCTCTGGATGCTAATGCTAAGCTAGCAATGAAAGAACTCCATGCTGCTATTAGCAAACAACAAACTGCACACCTGGATGGAGCCTTTATTCTTGGAGGGGATTTCAACCACTCCAACCTGAGAACTGTACTTCCAAAATTCCACTAACATGTTTCCTGCCCACTAGAGGAGACAACAGTCTAGATCATGTATGTAGAAACATTGCTGAGGCTTACAAAGCCATTCTCCTCCCCCACCTGGGACAGTCTGATCACCTCTCATTGTTCACAAGGGGCAGGTTGGGATAGGTACCTGATACAGGAATCGAGGGTGAGGGGGCAGGGTGGGATAGCTACCTGGGACAGGAAGGGGGGGGGGCAGGGGCAGGGTGGGCTAGTTACCAGGTACAGGAAGTGGGGAGGCAGGGGGCAGGGTGGGATAGATACCTGGGACAGGAAGGGGGGGGGGCAGGGGCAGGGTGGGCTAGTTACCAGGTACAGGAAGTGGGGAGGCAGGGGGCAGGGTGGGATAGATACCTAGTACAGGAAGTGGGGGAGGGGCAGGGGCAGGGTGGGCTAGTTACCAGGTACAGGAAGATAGGGGGGGCAGGATGGGATAGTTACATAGTACAGGAAGGGGGGGGGCAGGATGGGATAGCTACCTGGGACAGGAAGTGGGGGGGCAGGGGGAAGGGTGGGATAGCTACTAGGTACAGGAAGAGGGGTGGCAGGATGGGACAGTTACATGGTACAGGAAGTGGGTGGGGGGAGGCTACGGTGGGATAGTTACCTGGGACAGGAAGTGGGGGTACAGGGGGAATGATGGGGGTCTTCCCCTTGGTGATCATACAGATCCAGTCTTGGTGGGCGTCACAGTTGAGGTCGTTCCACCAGGAGAAGGTTCCATTGGCGTTGCTCACCATCTCCACACATTCCTCGCGGCCCTCGTGGTTGTTGGGCTCCCCTTGGCCCCAGTTGGTGTGGCTCACTGGTGTGGCATCGCTCCACTGGTAGCCTAGGAATAGGATATACAGCAGGGGGATGAAGGAGGATGTCAGAAGGTGCTGTGATAGCAATGAACGCAATCTAGGAACAGGTGAATCAATGAAATGTAACTTTTTGGGATACAGACAATACATTTACTTTTTACATGTTAGTAATTTAGCAAAATGCTCTTATGAAGAGGCTTACAATACAGACACACACACACACACCTCCCTCTGTGGGGTTGTTCTTCAGGCCAATCCACTTGCTGCTGCCCTTGGTGTAGGTAGACAGGAAGCGTTCCTCATCAGCGTTGTGGATGCTGACAAGGTCCGCCCCTCGGGACACGCAGTCGTCACGAGCTGCAGCCCAACTCTTCTTCTGGGAGAAGTCCACATTGGAGAACAACTACAACAGAAACGTAAACATCGTCAACATGGAGCTGCAACTTAATGCTGTGATTATGCTGTGATCATGCTATGTTTATGCTATGATTATGCTATGATTATGCTATGTTTATGCTATGATTATGCTATGATTATGCTGTGATCATGCTATGATAATGCCGTCTCTTTACCCTGTAGCAGTTCCTGAAGTATGCCTCGGCCGTCCAGCTAGCCGCACAGCCCTGTGCAGGGGGAGGAGTCTGAGGCGGGGTGGGTGGGGTGATGTCGGGCCTGGGTTTCTCACACACGAACGACAGCTTCTCCGTGCACGGCTTGTTATCCCAGAACCCTCCGCCGGTGCTGCCCGATGTCATGCCGACACAGGTTCCCGCCTGGTTGTCTGGAATATCACATGGTGATAATGTTTCACCTAATTTCACGCTAATGTCACTAAATCAGACATTCTGGCTTCCCAGATTAGCGTTGTACATATAGACCTGGGTAAAACTCCCACCAGTATGTCCAAGACTTTCAAGTACTTGTGCTGTGCGTGCTTGATTTCATTTGCCTGCTACAGAAGAACCAACTAAATAACCCCCCAAAATTGTAAACGCCAAGCTTAATCAAGCGCACCTCAAAAATACCTTATTTTTATACTAGCATTTGACCTAGGCCTACTGTATGTATATGACCCAGGTCTGTCGGACGTACAGTCCAACATCCTAACAGCTGAGTGTACCGGGTTGGTCGCGGTCCCAGTGTGTGAAAGTGAGAGGTGCTCCGTTGTCCCAGATGTAGTCCACTCCTCCTGCCTCGCCGGCGGCCCGGAGCCCGATCCACCACAGCCCTACCCGCCCGGACAGCTGCACCGTGAAGTGGGACTGCTCATAACTGGAGGACCACATAAGACATGGTAGGTAAGAGACAGGTAGGTAAGGAATAAGGAATCATTCATAATAAGCCGTGGGGATTGGAGGATTTCTCACAGGAATCAAATCAAATCTCCAAAACTGGATTTATTTAGCGCATTTAGCTCATCCACAGATGCAATAAAATGTGCTTTACAGGAAGAATAAAATATATATAAATAAAACAACAGAGGGAGAAAAAATACAAACACAAGATAAAAAAGACGATAACACAAATAGTATAGGAAACATCTATAATACTAGTCCACACAAACTGTAACTGTTACACGACTACTGTACATAGGAGATATAGTATTGTACATAGGAGATATAGTATTGTACATAGGGAGATATAGTATTGTACATAGGGAGATATAGTATTGTACATGAGAAATGCTGTGAATATATTGTCTCACTTACATGTCTCCAATGTGTAGCAGTTTGCTGCCGTCCTGTTGGTCACAGAAGTCCTTGGCCTCGGACCAGGTTCTGGCCGTCTCCTCCATCCAGTAGCAGGCGTAAGCATAGGCGTCCCAGCCCTACCACACATTTATAACACATCACATTCATGTTGATGGGACTGTCCACCAGCGGAGGCTGCTGAAGGTAGAAATCGGAGGACGGGCTCATTGTTATGCATGGAACGGAATGAGGAATGGTATCAGACACGTAGTTGATACCATTCCTCATTCCGTTCCTTGCATTACTCCATCAGCCTCCCCCTGCTGTCCACAATTAAACATGTAATACTCTGCTAGAACAGTTCAGTGTATTGGGCTGAATTGCTTATTCAATTCAGTGTCAATGTATTTGCACTGTATCTGTGCACATACCCCACATCCCCATTCAAATAAAGCACAAATAAGTAAATAGATCAATAGTCATATAAAGACAAGTGTAGGTGGTACTGGTGCAAACAGAGAAGGTGTACCACTCACCTGTGGGCACCCGTACTGTGTGGGCTTGACAGAGGGGAGTGGGTAGTGGGCTTTGGCCATCTTGCATATGTAGGTATTCTGCTCCGTGCAGGCCACATCATTCCATCTGCCACTCTGAAATAGAAGAGTGTAGCACCGTTAACTCATTGAGTGCCAAGGGTGACTTTATTCACCAAAAATGCATCAATTATGATGCCTCATTTTGTAGCCAATCAAAGTATTGTTGCTTGGAAAATACCACATAAAACACTTAGCACTCTAGGTGAGTTATTTATTTGAGTTTTAACACATTGCAGAACGAGGGTGAAATCCTGGGGGGGTTGGACTAGTCGAAGGTAGTGGAGGGTAGAGGGATTAGAGTATTGTCTAAGACCCAGGTTGGTTAGGATCATTCATATCACTGTTCAGGTCAAATGAAGGCCAAGAGTATTGTTTGGTATCAGGGTAAAGGTTAGAGTTATCTATTTCCTTGTTAGAGTGAGATGTACAGTACAAGACCTGGACCAAATCTCAGAAGTCTTTCCTTGATTCCTTCCTCCCCTCTCCTCACCTCCTTCTCAAAGCACATTGGAGGAGGAAATCTGAGATTCCTCTCCTTTGGATCTTCTCTTCCAATCCGTTTTGAGAAGGAGTCGAGGAGAGAGGACATGAGGAATCAAGGAGAGATATTTGAGAGTCTTACTGTACCTGAGAGTACATTTCCACACAGTCCTCTTGGAAGCCTTGGTGGTTGTTGGGCTCCCCTGGTGCCCAGTAGGTGAAGGTGACCATGTCTTGGTTGGACCAGGTATACAGGCCAGAGAAGACACTGTCAGCTCTCAGACCGGTCCATACGTCACTAGTGGCTACAGGGGAAGAACAAGGCACAAGTCAAACTAGCATCAGCTTAGCGTCAGCTAAGGCTAAGCTATCCAACAAGCCAGCCGTGGAGGTTAGTGTTTGTTGTAACAACTATGTTTTGATTATGACTTAGGGGAGTCATAATCATATTTCACTCAGGGGAGGCTGGTAGAGGCAGAAATCAGAGGACAGGCTGATTGTAATACTCATTCTATTCCATGCATTACAATGAGCCCGTTCTCCGATTTCTACCTTCACCTGCCTCCCCTGATTTCTCCAATGCTGTACTTTCCATACACCTTTACAAATGTTGACTCTGTGATATTACATGCTAACACTTTTACACATTACACAAAAGAAGATATCGGAGTTTGATCATTCTGTGTGTGAAGCAATCCTGTTTTTGAACAGTTCAATCAATCTTTTTACAAAATTAATTGTCTCAATGTGCTTACATACAAGACAACAAGAACAATACAAACAATATAAACAATAAATATAATACAAACAAATATGAACTAACACCGAACCATGTGACTGTATCTCCTGTACTGTAACACACCAGTTGTGTGTACCAGTGTGTACCAGTGTGTACGACTGTACTCGTACCAAGGTAGAGGTAGCTCTCCAGCCAACTCTGCTCAGTCATGGACATGATGGACACCAGGTCCGCTCCCAGCTTCCTACACTCGTCACGCGCTGCAGTCCACGTCTTCTTATCGTCAAACGGCTTGTAGCAGTGCTCTCCAAACTCATACCAGTCAGGCCCCGAGCATCTCAATTCTACACAGGGTTACATAGTCATCCATTTAATATATCCAATTAATATATGCCACAGGGTTGGGAGGAGCATAGGGTCCGATTCAGTTATACTATTAAAACAATGCCATAAACTCTATTCTAGTTCTCCTTTTTCATTTATAACTTGTTTGTGTTTCGGTGCAGTCTGACATACCTCCATCTGCAAACTGGTATGATACTGAATAGCTTCCATCAAACCTGTTGAAGTAAATGTGTATTAAGTTATTGCTGACGAAATGATTTGGTGCTTTCCCTGTGTTGACTGAACAGTGTGTGTGTGTGTGTGTGTGTGTGTGTGTGTGTGTGTACTGTAGTAATCAGTGAGAAACAGGTAACCCAACCCTATTGTATGTTATAATACAATGCAGCTGCAAACCTACAGTAAATAGGCTATTCTTCTGAAAACAGACAAACATTTATTACCGTCTATTACCTCTCTGAAAGAGTAAGTATCAGGCTGTTTGAGAGAAGCACACAACATGCCCAGTGCTGAATGTAGCCTATGTGGTTTAAGGTACAGTAACCCAACAAAGCTATTGTAGCAGGAGTGTGCTAGAAAACCCTGGTCAGATTTAAGGTTATGGCGCTCAATCGAATTTCCTGTCTTTTTTCGGCTATTGACAACTCTAAAATATCTAACTTAAAACATAGTTTGTATTTAATAATGCACTGCTTTTCACTTGTCGTAATGCGCTACCCAATCAAAGTGCACTACACAGAGACTAAGGCTGCCATTCATGACGCGACCACTCACTGCCTGGAGGTGATGCCGTTCCGGGTGGAGCCGGCATAGAAGTCCTGCCCAGGTACCTTCAGCATGGTGCATTCTCCCCCCAAGTCATTCAGGACCACCCCCGCATGGATGGCTGCTGCACAGATGTGGGAGTTCTGGAAGAAAAAAAAAAATCACACACACACATATTCATATGTATTACACACAGAGACAAAGATGAAGAGACATTCATATACTCACATGATTATTCTATCATGTGATCTGTTAAAGCCATGTGTGTGTATTCACCTACCCCTCTGTATACCATGGTACCGTACACAGAGTACGACAGCTTTGCACATCCCGCTGGGCAGTGGACACTGAAACACACAGTAATAACACGCACATCAATGACACACACAGTACAATGACAAAGTGGAAGGTATAGTAGACCATGTTGAATAGAATGAGTGTATTCGAGACAAGGATGTTCAAGTTAAAGCTTGACGTACGTCATACGATCACTGGCCCAGTTGAAGTTGGGGACTGACATACAGGACACAGCATCTGTGAGAAGAAAATACTGCCCACTCAGGATCACGTGTGAACACACAAAATATTTCTGGAATAAATATATATATATATATATATATATATATATATATATATATATATATAGACAGATAGTGAACACACACAATAGGGTTTTCTTCACAATAATAGAATAATATAGTGTGACATACAGTCGGGTGTGCATCCCAGGATGTCAAAGCGAAGCCCAGCTTCTCCATTCCATTCCAGGGGCAGAACCCGGACATGTTGGGCAGTGACGGGAGTTCCCAAGAGCTGCGTCTCTGGAGTGGTCCTGTCCACACAGCCTAGGAATTCCTGGGAAAACAGGAAAGACAATGTGGAATGATAAGACAATGTGGAATGAGTTTTTATTCTAGTCCACCACAGGTTAGTGGACCACCATGCCTGGCTGTAAAGAACCAATAAAGTTTCCTATCAGAACAAAGTATTAATTCATTATTTATTTATTTATTTATTCAGTCATTCATCCGTTCATTCGTTCTTTACTCACTCACTCACCAATTAATTCACCCATTCTACCCAATCATTAATTAATTAATTTAATTTTTAATTAATTAATTAATTAATTAATTAATTGTCTTACCCCTCCATCACTGACGTAGTCTGTCCACTGGTTTCCATCCATACTGTGCTGGACCTTGTACTTAGTCACCCAGTTGTCGTTCTGAGTACACCCCTGCATCACGACCCCCGTGACCTTTCTGATTTCACCCAGATTCACCTGGATCCAGGAATTGGCTGTGGTGACGTCAGAAAAGAGGACTTATTCTCTACTAAATCATGTGCTTTCACATACACCAAATCTGGAATATTGTCTTTGCCTCCATTCTAAACATTTGAAATTCTGCAAGTCATTATAAAATATGTCATATATTTCTTTTCTGCCTTTTTTTAATTTATTTTTTTACTTTCAAGCATAGCAAGTGACAAACAAAACATTGAAGATAAACATATACAATATCAAAAGTTCATTGTTTTCCTCAGTCCAGTATTTAAAATCAGATTTGATGAGACGTACATGGGGTGCTGGGCATCCAACAGGAGTTGCCATTCAGACGAGCTTGGTTGGGACCATTTGAACCCTTGGAAGATGAGGCGGACAGCTGAGAGTCGGTGATGTTCCCATCCTCCACCCCCAGTCCCTGCAGACACACTGGAGACACAAGCACCATCACAGTCAAATAACTAGACCATCAAAGACGATAGCACAACACTGGGGGATACTGTATGTTTTGCATAGTTAAGTTTAGGTACTTGAGTTTTGGTGGTTAGGTAGTGAGGAAAAGGGAGTTGGGAAGGAGTGTGTGGTTGGGGTTATGAAGTGGTCAGGGGAGGCAGAAATCGGAGGACGGATCCATAGTAATGCATACACGTTTAATACCATTCCTTATTTCATTCCATACATTATAATGAGCCCGTCCTCCGATTTCTACCTCCACCAGCCCCCTCTGGAAGGGGTTTAACCTACCGCTTTGTTCACAAGAGTACACCACCTCAAGGTATTTGGAAATAGTAGGGCAGGGGTCATTCTCAGCATGAGCATACAAGAAGCAGAAGGGTCTGTTGTCACAATTCTTCCGCACCAAAGGCAAGACACCATCAACTGTGCATGTTCCTGTCCGAACAAACAATGTGTTAGGAACAACTATGGTATACACTCAAACATTCAAATAGAACTGTTGGAGCTGTAGAACTGTAGAACTGTAGAACTGTTGGAGCTAGTTGCTAGTTGCTCTTGCCAACGAAAGAGAAGGTAAACGTTACGTAAACGTGGACAGTGAGGGAAGTTATGAGAGAAAATGAATGGAGAGAAAGGGGGAAAAGAGTTAAGAGAGTAAAAGGAGAGGAAAGGAAAGGGACAGGAAGGAAGGCAAACAAAGAGAGTGAAGAAAGGACAGGAGAGGAAAGGACAGAAAGAAAAGCAATCAATCAAATTCTATTTACTGTATATAGCACATTTCATACATAAATGCAATGCACATTGCTTCACAAAAATACACAAAAATACAAAACAGTTAAAATAAGGCAAATACAGTATGGTAAAGTATAAAGCCTTATAGACATAAAAATACAGAGTAAAAAACTATGAAAAGATGACTGATACTGTAGTTGAACACATTATAACCTGATAATAGTGGAGTGAAAGTCTAATGCAATATAATTCAATTCAATTAAAAGGGACAGATAAGGATACAAGAGACACAATCAAAATAGAAAATAAAGCCCTCTAGGTAAAAGCAAGGTTAAAACGGTATGTTTTAAGCTTTCTTTTGAAAATATCTACAGGGTAAAAGGAAAGAAAGGGAAAAAAAGGACAAAAAAAACCAAGGCAGTCCTCTCTCTTCTACCTGTATCTCCTGGGGTGTGGGGGCAGATCTTGTCACTCCTACGTCCAAAGAAGGCCGACTGGACGTTGATGACACTGTTGGCCTCACAGTGGAGGACGGCACTGGAGTCCTGGCAGATCTGTGCAGTCATGTACCCTGCACAGGATCACAGCCATTTCACTTCTCATAGTCCAGTCAGAACATTCACATCGGTTTAACCATTTATTTGATGAGAATAGTAATAATAGTAAAGAGTAGTAATACATTTAAGCTTGGCGTAATTTTATGGCTCTGCTCTGTATAGCTCCCTGCCTGGAATTTAAACGACCATAACATACAAATACCAATATGGCAGGGAGCCCATGTAGGTAGGCTAAATACAGAGCGGCCGAGCGGGTGGAGGCTGGGGGCGGTGGGTGGAATGACCACTGTTTAACTATGGTGGAGTGTTACAACTCGGCTGCTTTTAAGCCTTGTCCCTTGAACATGGAATGGATGTTTTTCACCAGACAGACAGCTGCCCTGTACAACTTGAAATGCCCTGTCTGAACTAACACAAGCTTCATAAACACTGTCAAATGGTAGCCAGATGACTGAGAAGGGAACGCACTGTATGTATACTGTTGTTTTCATTATTGTACCTACTTAACAACAGTGGGAAAACATTCCCTCTTAGTCACCTGACCACCTTTCAATGGGTGCTTAAGAGGGACATAAGGTACCACTAAGTAATGTACATCCTGCTCTCATGATAGATACTTTGCTTTAAGAGACCTTAAGCATTGAAACATAGATATATGTACACAGATACACTTACCATCATGGGGTGGAGGAGGTTCCGGTGTGTTCCCTGGGAGAGGGCAAGAGAGTTACAAAATGCCTTCTTTTTTTTTTAAAGTATTGTTCCCTATAAATGACTAAATCAGGTGTACTCTGGGAACCCATGCATAGAAGGAAAACATACCTCGTCGTTTGCAGATGTACCCTCTGTTCTGTTCACAGTTGTCGTCATTCCAGAAGCCAGAGTTGATGAGCATGGAGAGGCAGTCCTCTCCGTTGTAGTTGTCAGGGTTGCCTGAGGGAGAGAGAAAGTGGAGAAATATCAGACATTTTGTATGCAGGTGTAACACCTCACCACTAGGGGGATGTCAACTCTCCACACCACATACACATAGATAAAAGGAATTGGAGGAAGTGTGCAGATTGATCAGGGATCGTCTGTTTTACCGTCGGCCCAGTTGATGTATCTGAAAGGAGATCCATCGGTCCACTCCCAGCCCCCCTCAGTGACCGAGTCATGACCCCCCATCCATAGGGACACCCCTGTAGGAATCAGCTGAACCTGGCCTATGGATCAAATAGATAAAAAAAACACATCAAACTACTACTCTATATTTCTCTCATTCCTTTACATTGCTTAAGTTCACCGTTGTTTAGTAATTTTCCACTGTGAATAAATCTTTATGACTAGCGCAATATTAAACAATTACACTAGTATGAATGGAAAAAGATAAGATATACTGATGGACATGAAGGATGTACTGAATAAAATATAGGGCACAGCCTTACATCCATCAATTCATCAATGAAGCTCACTATTACTTTATGAATAACTTGGTATGTTTAGGAACAGAAGTGAAGTGTACCTTGAATGAAGCCCTGTTCGAAGGGCTCGGTGATGCTGAGGAGGTCACCTCCCTGGTTCACACAGTCGGCCCGGGCGTCCGCCCACTTCCTCATGTGCAGGTAGTTGAACAAATAGCAGAAGTCGTTGAATGGGTCGGCTGTCCAAGTGCCACACTTGTCATTCCATCCTGCAGGGCGGAACACACAGCGCTGTCATTGAAAGTACTGGAAACTGCACAGAGAGATACAATAAGTAAGGTATACAGCAATGGAGGCTGGTCCTCCGATTTCTGCCTCCCCAAGCCTCCCCTGATGTACAGTGCAGTTGACATCTTTGGCGCCATCTTTGTTTACTGCTAAAGTGTGATTTGACAGATGTGTGACAGTGTTTGCATGAGCTCTGGCTTTGATGCTGTTGCTGAGCGTGCGTTCCGATACCTATGCTCCGAAATGTCATCCATCAGTGACAGTTGTGGTCCAGGGGAGGCTGGTGGAGGTTGAAATCGGAGGACGGGCTCATTGTAATGCATGGAATGCAATGAGGAATGGTATCAAACATGTATGTTTGATACCATTCCAGGCATTACAATGAGCACCGTCCTCCGATTTCTACCTCCACCAGCCTCCTCTGCGGTACAGCTGAATGACTAAATAACACCATCATGGTGATGGAAGACTGGTCGTTCCTCTTACCTGGTCCAGATGTGGGGGGTTGGGGAGGGGGTCCTACGCCTTTGGCTGTGGAAACACGACAAAGAACAAGGAGTGAGGAAAATGCTGTACTCAAGGACTACGAGCTTATCGATTAAAAAGATGGGAAAATAACATTATTGAAGGAATTAAATAAAAATCTATTATCTCAATTGAAATCTGATATGTCAATGATAAACCTAGTCTTGGACTAAATCATGGAGATTCTCCATTGAAAATGCTTTTTTAGTCTTGGACTAGGCATAATCCAGGCCCGGGGAACCAGCCCATTATGATGTACTGCAAAGCCAGTCACCCAATGATTTGTGGATGATATGTAAGGCCAGTTTGTAGACACTGAAATGTGAAATTACAAAAATAACCTTTTTTGCAGACAAATTCCATGGTGGCGGTACAGAACTCATCGTTGAGCAGGCCTGGGGTGTGGCTGTTCATCCCTCGGAGATGCATACAGTCTTCGTTGCCCTGCCAATTATCAGGCTGATCAGGCGCCCATGGAAGTAGGTCCTGTGTGGGTGAGAGAGAGAGGGGGTCAGAGCAAAATAAATACCTTTTTAGGGTCTTATTTAATGCATTGCTGTAGAACTTCAACTAATTGTCCAAAGGGGATAAATAAAGTTGTGTCATAATGTGTAGTATTGTACATCGTATCGCATGGGCATGTTGTGTTTTGTCGTATCCTAGCCTACGATATTGCATAATGTGCATATGAGAGTAGTGAAATGCTATTGAGGACACAATCAAGGAGTGAATAATACTTTAATAAAAGTCAACTTGTCACTTACAGCTGGAGACCCATCCGTGTACACATACACGCCCTCTGACGCAATGTCATTCAAACCCATCCAAGCTGGTCCAGGCATGTGAGCTGCAGAGACAAGTTTCCTCATCATCTAGTCTCACTACCATTACTTCAAAATGACACTTCCAATGTAATATACAGTAGATCTACTGGACTAAAGGAAACAAAGACTAGTAAAACAAACTACTCCTTTTACAGAATGTGGTTTAGATGTTTTAGGACAATGGCTCACCAAGCAGAAAGCTCAAATCCTGTTGAGTGTGGAAACTGGCCAGGTGGCCATTTTGATTGGCACAGTAGGCCTCTGCTTCTTGCCAGTTCTTCACCATTTCAGTCTCAAAGTGATAACAGAAGTCCTCAAAGAGAAGATATCCTGTGTCACAATGGAAATCTAGTCCAAAGACAAAGCACAGAATATATTTGGTTTTTATTTTCAACAAGTTAACTCTGTTCAGACCACTCAAATAGTATTATGGGGTTTTCAGTGATGTGATACAGATTAAGCCTAGTCCTGAATTATATTACACTTTCGATGGGGATTCTTAGTCTTGGACTAGGCATAATCCAGGTCCTGGAAACCAGCCCAATATGATGTCCTGCTAAGCAGGTCACTCACCTGGAACAGCCGTAGGCTTCACATTCTGACCCCCACGCATTTCACAAATGTATCCCAGGCTTTTGAAGCAATTGGTTGTTTGCCATAATCCATTGTAGTTCCCTAGATGGCGAAAGAAAGTGAATCAATAATTGTAAACTTTTGGAATTACTTTTCCAATCTTAACTATTTGGGTATGGTCAATTGATTGAATGATATAGGTAGTAGTGTTGGTCAATTGATTGATCACTGACCACAGGCTCTCACCTGTGTAGATCTGACCACAGTCCCAGAGGTTTGCTGTGTCCGTGGGGAACCCAGGGCTCCAGTTGGTCACAGTGAGTTCTGTCTTGTCCACCCATTTGAATGCTCCATCCTGGGCCTCGTCTGATGACATCACAAATCAGGAAATACGTGATTTGGATGCTTATTTTTTTTTTTTTTTTTTTTTTTTTTTTTTATGTTTTATAAAGATCAAATTAATCTCTCTTTACAATGGTGCAGCTTATTCTTCACTGAAATCTAGATGAGACTAGTTTCACACTAACGTAAACTCATGGGCAGAGAGGCTATGTTTTGGTATGATGTACCGTACCTGAGACACCAATCCAGATATCAGGAATTTCACCTTGATGGAATTCAGGTAACTTAGAGTTGATGAAGTACTGCTCCTCTTGACTAACGCATCAAACAATACAGATTAGATTACCTTTTACAATTCAATACAATAAATGTGTTTTACGTGATATTTACCTAGCAACAATACTTTGATTGGATACAAAATGAAGCATCATAATTTATGCATTTTTGGTGAATAAAGTCACCCGTGGCACTCTAGAATGTTGACAGTTTTGGTGACTTTATTCATCCTCTGCACTAAATAAGTAAGGTCAAATCAAATAACATGTTCAATGACACTGAATGACTTGGTCTTCCTTACGTCTTGATGGTGACAAGGTTAGCTCCCATAGCTGAACACTTGTGTTGGGCCTCGTGCCAGGTGGTCAGTAGCAAGGTGTTGCTAACCAGCCAGTAACAGTTCCCATTGAAGCTCAGCCAACCATCAGGGCAAATGGCTGGCAATAAGGAAGGAATATGATGATAATATCATAAAATATCAGTTTAGTTCTGAGCTGTAAAGACTCACTTATGTTATCTCAGTCTTTTGACAACAACTACATTGTTGTCGAGCCTAATTGAATTGCCTTGAGAGAGTTGAATCATATCAAACCATGTAATTGGCATAACATTAATCCAGATTATGATACAGTATGTCATGTCACATACATTTTAGCTAACACAGTAAAACATTGGAGGGATGGAAATTGGCAACGTTTTATAGTTTCCAATTTTTGAGGATGAAAGATCTTGAACTTACTGTTCAGTCCCCTTTTGCACATGTACGGGCGCTCATACCGGCACACATGGGTCTTCCACTTCCCATAATCCTCTCCTGCCTCCTTGATCACGGCGGTACAAATCCCGTTCTGCTGCTCACTGAAGGAGAAAGGGCAGATCACTTAAAATCACTCCTGTACAACCACAAACACAGCTCAGACAGCTAAGCTAACATGCTAACACCTTACCTGAGGTCTGGCTGGCTTGTACCCCAGTTGAGGTAGACGGGGCTAGGGACTTTAGCATCAGACCAGGTGAATTCTAGGCGGTTAGCTTCAACTTGACAAGACAACGATGTGCATTTCTGTGAAAACAACACAAAATAACAATATATATTTGGCACGATCATTTCTATTGCATGAAATTTGAGCAAAGTAATTTGCCACTCAAGCTGCCTTGTCTCACACACGTGTACATATGCACACACACACGCATGAACGCACACACACACACACACACACACACACACACACACACACACACACACACACTTGTACAGTGTATACACTGTTGACCCTTACCAGAGTGGAGTAGCCGATCCAGAGGTCGTAATAGGAGGCATCCAGACGGCCTGTGACGTACTGCTCCTCTGCCTGTGATTCGATAGACACCAGGTCCCCTCCTTCCGTGATACAATCATGCCTGGCTGCTGACCAACTCTTCCTGGTGTCTGCCTTCAGCTTGTAGCAGTTGGATCCATACTGCCTCCAGTCACTGGCTGTGTCACACACCGTGGGCGGGTTAGCTGAAGACAGAAGAGAACCACATAGGTGCACCGTTATTCAACCATTCACCCAAGCATTCACCCAAGCATTCACTAATCATTTACCCAACCATTCACCCAACCATTCGCCCAACCATTTACCGAACCATTAACCCTCCCCACAATGAACTGAAGACATCAGTGTATCCATATTGAACTTACGATTGGGGCGCTTGCAGATGTATTTCCTTCCTATAGAGCAGGGTTCATCGTTCCATCGTCCCCCGCTTGACCCCAACACCTCCCCACAATGCTCGTTCTCCTGCCAGTTGTCTGGCTGCCCTGGTGCCCAATCTCTGTGTAGAGATCCCAAGCACAAATGAGAGCATATCATTTACGTTTTCCAGGAAGTAAATAAATGGATATCGATGAGGCTTGAATGCTCAAAATAATTATATTAGGAGACGTGATGCCCTGTCAGCCAGTCATCAACATACAGTCCTTACAGTAAAACAATAAAAGGCTACTGTGGAGAGTCACTGTACTACTACAGTAAACTACATACTGTATGTGAATGATTGACATCTAATAACACCCAATCAGAGGGAGCTCAGAGGCTGCATTTCCTGTCACATGATTGGCTGATGCCAAGGTGTTAGATGATCATGTACTGTAAGTATTCCAGATAGACACTCCCATCGCTCCACTCCCACACTCCTTCAGCAGCGGCGTCAGTCAGGCCGATCCAGTAGATCTCTGTGCCAATCTGGGTCTGCACCCATAACTACCAGGAGAGAGCAGAGGTTATAGGAAGACATATACAGTAGCAGGCACAACAGATATGACTCCTGAAGAACACATCTCACACACAGCACTCCCATTTAGCAGTCAACTGAATGTGTGTGTGTGTGTGTGTGTGAGCATGTATGTGTGTGTGTGTGTGTGTGTGTGTATGTACAGTACATGCATTTTTGTGTGTGTGTGTGTGTGTGTGTGTGTGTGTGTATGTACAGTACATGCATTTTTGTGTGTGTGTGTGTGTGTGTGTGTGTGTGTGTGTGTATGTACAGTACGTGCATTTTTGTGTGTGTGTGTGTGTGTGTGGTGTCTTACTCTCTCGTGAATGTCCAGGATGCTCATCAAGTTGCTCCCCTTTGCCTCACAGTCTCTTTGGGCGTCCTCCCACGACTTTGTATCCGTTGAGAAGAAGTAGCATCTTTCCTCATTTGGCCTCCAGCTCTCCTCACACTGACTGAAGGCTGAACACAACACAACAGAGGGGGAGACTTGAGGACTACTTCAAAACTGATAGTGGCTCATAAATACATCTCAGGGAAAATTTTATGAAATTGTCACACATCACACATGTTTTATAAATTAACTGCAACTGTAAATAATGTAAATGATAGAGGTTCACATAATGTGAAATATATGAGTCATAATATAGGGTTAATATTCATATATCATAACATATCTTCTTTTTTTAATGTTTTAATGTTTTTTGTCATTTTGATTATAATTTTTTCACTAAATCTATATTAAGATTAATTGAAATATAATCCTTATTTCTCAGTGGTTACAAAAGTGTGCATTTTATCCTCAGTTTTGCCTTGGGTGAGAAAGCATCATTCGGTTCTACTTTGATCATAAAAGTCCCATGACATATCCACAAAACACAAGCCATATAAACCCTATTCACATCCAAACTCAAGGCAAAGCTGGTAATATTTTACTTTGAGTGCCCACTTCATATCATAAAGTATCACATGTTTTGTATAAATCTGACAATTTAGTTGCACCTAAAGTAAAAAAAATAAATTAAAAAAACAAAATTGTCAGGAAAGTCATCATGTAAATGATTGAAGTGATCATGTCAATTCCAGATGGAAAACAATCTCCTAACTGTGTGCAACTCAACCACTAACAAGTAACAAATTACATTTAAAAATAAGTTTGATAAACATGGCATATTGGGTAAACAAGGTCTCTACAAATGAATAATACTTACAGCATGCCTCAATTACAAGACCATTCATATTTTAGCTCTAAATGGATCATATCAATAATATTGATATATTTCAGAATACATTTGTATCAATCACAATATCTGAAATCCATACTACTTTCCTCAACTCTCAGATCATTTTTCTCTCAAAATGTAATAAAAAATGATTTCTCATAAACTTACCACAATGAAGTAGACCACAGAGAGTGAGAAGCCGTAGAAGCATTCTCTGTGTGTTGTCCATCTGGTAAGTATTTACTCTTTGTTTAGTTCTCATTGTGTATTACCATACAGCACTGTACATCCTATAGTGGCAGTCTTCCCAAAGTTACCTGAGAGTGGCCCTGTGTATGTACCAGCTGCCACTCAACAGAGCTCTGAGCATCCTCACACAGTTAACACCCTTTTCAGCACCAGCCCAAGGTTCAAAGATTGAGGGCAGTAAAACTGGATGAGAAGCACTTGACCTGGGCTGTCTTTGTGTGTCGTAACTTAGCCCAACACTAATTTATAGTGAGACCATCACCAAAATAACAACAAAGTGTCTTTGGTAGTGAAAAAAAATCATAAAAATGCTTCCATGGCGGTGCAAAACATACTGTATGTGGTAACATGACAACCTAAGATACAGTGTCTGAGTGAAGGGGTCTGAATATTTTCTGAAGGCACTGTATACTGTAGATGTCTCAATTATTGTCAAGCTTCTTGAGACTTCATAATGAAATACATAACATAGTTTCTACTTAATTTGTAAAAGAAGCAACATCTGTGTTCATTTATTTAAAATGACTTAAGGATGAATGTGTAATGGCTACCTTAAAAGGGTATTTTACAGAAAATGTTGATAAAGACACATGGGCCGCAGGATGGGCCTATCCCGCACTGACAACCATTTAAAAAAAAAAAAAAACACCATCCAGGAGGGCACTTTGTGATTGGCAGGGCAAAGGGACAGGGGCTGTTGCCCCTTTAGCCCCTACTGTACCTGTGCACATGCCTGCTAATGCATATTCAGAAAGTTGGCACTCAAATTTTATACAATGAAAGTTATAAACCTCAAAGTCCAAAAGAAGCTATTTTATTCCCCTATCAACAACATACCTTCAGTCTGTAAACTCTTTATATCACCAAAACTCAAACAAACCTTGAATTGTTACTTTTTAACCTGTTTTACATTTAATTGATGCGTTCAGTTGCAAAACCCATAAACAAAACAATAAAAACATATTCTGAAATAATAGTTACTCAGCAAACATAATATAGAGTTTATAACAATTGACTAAAACTTGGCAAACGTTGTCATATTCTGCCTGTTTTGTAAAGAAAAGTAACATCTAAGCTCATTCAAGAAATGTTTTAAGCAGTCTTCTAATGAGGGATCCACACTAACCCTCAGAGAAGTTAAACAGACGACTGTGGCAAAGGTGAAACGGTAAAACTATTTCTACTCGTAAATGCATGATTAACATTTGAGGGCACATTACAAGTTTGGCCATAAAAGGATAGAGTTAGGGTGATCTATCCAGACTTCATTACAGTAAATGGGGTAAATGGTATTACTCAATACTTACTCAAATAAAACTTTATTAACTTAACCAAAATTAAATACAAATAATTAATAAATAAGACAAACTGGAGCCATAGACTTGATATAGATAACTTTATTAAACAAATAACAACTAAATTAACAGCATAAGGAAGATTCAAGAAAAACAAAAATACAACACAAGGTACCGCATACATCTGAGCCAATATAAACAATTTTACAAAAGCATTTCAACTCTCACTATCAAAGTTGGCAAGTAAATATACCCCTGTTATCAAATGTAATACAGTAAACCAATGGTGAAACAACTGAATATTCCCTTAGTGTGGGTACAAATGTATTATAATGCAGGCAAATATAAATCAATTAATATAACATAAGTTGCAAAATCAAAGTGTTCTTCAGTCAATCTGTTTTAACAGCAACAGCAGTCCAACAACAATAAAATTCAGAGTTACCTGAAATGTCTCGCAATGGCCATGGTATGCAAACAAGTATAGTAAGAGTGAGGAACTACTGAAACTTCAAAGTCAAGGCCTCAAAAACGACAAGCGACACCATCAAGACATTTGAAAATAGTGTCAATATATCCATGATCGGACAAAAATATATTCAAACCTCCACTCTATTCTAGCAAAATAGTGCACAACAATAAATTCAATAAAATAGTGAAGAATAACACCAAAGATACGCCATTATTTTGTGATACAAAACTCCATATATTAAAATATATCTTAACCGTTTTGGCGGAGGAGAGAATTCTTCTCTTTACACATCGGAAAGCACACAATTATGATTACCGACAGTCCAGCTATCTTTTAGTATATTGAGTGTCAGTGCCAATGATCCCAGACTTAGTCTCACAACCTTGTCCAAACCTATCCTCTGAGTCTGGTAACACAAGGCAGGCCCTTACCTCTCTTATTGCAGCATGAGGTCCTCCAACTACCTAAAACTACCATCTCTCTATTCATCCCAACGACTGCCTTCTACAGCCAGTCGGGAAGGGAGGATTGTTCAAACGCAAATACAGGCTCCAGCTAACTAGCACTTAGGCATATTCAGTGTCACTGAGCTTACTGCAGTTGGAACTGATCAGAAAATAGTCCTGAAATCCCCAAACAAAATTATTGTCTGTACTGATTGGAACTAGAAATCAATAGAATGTCAAATGACTAGCTATTCTAAAGCACACTACTGTTAAATAAGGCTGACCTTAATGCTTCTCCAGGCAGCGCCACTGTACACATACAATACCGATATAATCAAATCAAATCCAGCAGTTTGACACGAGTTAAAAACAATCCTATTTTTTCGCTGAAATATTGTTAAATTAAAAAAAAAAAAAAAGATCATTTAATTATTTACCTTCTTTTTATTATCATTTAATCTGATGTATACAGGTTAGTCTCTGAGAGATAAAATCTCTTTCACATTAGACCAATTTTTACACTGTAAAAATGGGTTTTGTTGAGTGCAGTACACATGCCAGACAGGCATTCTGAATGGCCAGAGTAGTGTAGGTTTTTGACTTATCATTGAAAGGATTGATTGACTAGAACCATGTGTGTGTGTGTGTGCAGTTGACTACTGGAAACCCTCACAAGTCATCGGCCAGTGACGAATCAGAACGCAAGGTCAGAGAGCACAGCCGTTACACACCAACTTGTTTGTCGTCAACGCCTGTTGATATGTGGCGTCTAGCCTAAGTACTGTGTCTGTATGCATGCCAATATATATCTCTTCAAGCTAACTTCAAAAGCTCAGCAATCAGTCATTTTCCTTTGAAAAAAAGGCAAAAGCAAGAGCCAGGCCAGTCAAAAAGAAGCAAACAACAAAATACAGTACAACTTTTTTCAAAGCACATCACTGAAATGCAAATATTACCAAAAAAAACAAAAACAAAATGGCGTCTATCGATTGTGGATCATTTCCAGGCTCAAGAGAAGTCTCAGCTCTGATAGATGTGCACACGAATCAAGGTACGTTGTGAGGGTGTTTAGAGTCAGTGCTAACGTGAACCGCTGCTAACAGACTAGCTGGTCCTATCCCGTGACCGCACGGTTTAGTTGAGTGCTTGTGCATTGGTTGGGTTGTGTCTTCTGTGCAGGTCTGGTGGAGCCTCATTGGTTGGGTTGTGTCTTCTGTGCAGGTCTGGTGGAGCCTCATTGGTTGGGTGCTGTTCTGTGCAGGTATGGTCATCATGTGGTCAGTGCGGACGACCACAGAGGGGGGTGTGTGTGGGGGGGGGGGGGGGGCGTTCGGGTCACATGCAGTCGACCACGTTGTTGGAGCCGTGGCCCACGTCCCTGATCTGGCTGATGTGGGAGGCACAGACGGCTACTCCTGCCCCCGCCCGGCAGTGAGACACGGAGCCCACCAGCTCCCATCTGAGAGACGAGACAACACACGCGCGCGCGCACACACACACACACACGTCAGTGGTGTATGACACCAAACCTGGTTTGAATTGTAGTACTAGGGTATGTTCAGAAGGGTGAACAGGGGTGCAAGATAGAAATGTCACACATAAGAAGAGCTGACATAATAACCTATTCTGTAAAAGGACACGAAGAAGAACGTTTATCTTTATCTAACATTCCGTGACTGCCCCCTCCTGAATAAACGACTACATCCCCTGTCTGACCGGACCCTCCCTACAGAACGGCCCGTACCACTGACCTGTTCATGCGGGGGTGGAAGGCCTCCACTGTGTTCAGGTAGATGTTCCCGTTGTGGCCCCCGACCGCAAACACGCGACCCATGACCGTGGCCACGCCCACCCCTCCGCGGGGCGTGGTCAGCTCAGAGACGTATTCCCAGCGGTGCATGCGGGGGTCGAAGCGCTCCACGGAGCTCAGAGGGGAGTTGTCATCAAAGCCACCTGAGGGGGTGGGTGGGTAGGGGGGCAGCCACAGAGACTGGATCAGCTCGATGGGTGAGGTGTGGCAAGTCAGGTGTGGCAAGTATAAGGACTTGGTTGAGATTTGAGATATGCGAAATGTGAATAAGTTCCTGGCAGAGCATTTGGCACTTTTTAAACACACCTTATACCTCAAATGATATAGGAGCTGTTATGTACATCAGGGGAGGATGGTGAAGGTCGAAACTGGAGGACGGGCTCATTGTAATGCATGGAATGGTATCAAACGAACATGTTTGATACCATCCCTCATGCCATGCATTACAATGACTGTGTCCTCCGATCTCTACCTCCGCCAGCCTCCCCTGCTGTACAGTCTGTATAAGAGAACAGCTCAACACAGAGGGGCATCCTGTTTCAGCCTAGAGGAGCATGTTACTGTCACTGACGCAGCAGATTACTGAGAGCTGTTTGATCTGTGCATCCATACACAGACCGATCCATGCAGAGTCATTAACACTGACTCATCCAAACAAGACTTTAATGTCAATCAACCGTAGAGCTTTGGACAGGAGCCTTCAAATCAAGTGACACAATAAAACCCTCATCGCATGTAATCAGTAACCAGCCTTCACAAAACATGAACTTTTCACCTTCCTCTTCAACGCAGGCCAACATCTTCCGCATACGGTGTGTGTGTGTGTATATATATATATGTGTGTGTGTGTGTGTGTGTGTGTGTGTGCTTCTAGTGGTGTGTGTGTCTGCGTGTGTGGGGAGACATGTGACTTGTCTCAAAGAGCAGCCAGTAGACACTATAAACACTGCTCATGGCTGAATCCTTAGGCCACTAGCTTAGGCCACTAGCTACTATAGACCTGAAAGAAGGCCATGTAGAGCAGTCACCATATTGTTAAAGCTTATCCAGTTGTTTCAGATCTTAGTGGTTAGTGGTTAGTGGTCAATTTGGTATTCAACAAATGAAACAGTTATCTAGCTCCAGAGGTGTTGCAGTGCATGTTCTTACCCACGACGTAGAGGCATCCATTGAGTTCGCTGACCCCGTTCCCGGCCCGCCTCTGGCCCATCTCCCTGACCTCAGTCCACTTGTTGAGGTGGGGGTCGAACCTCTCCACGCTGGACAGAGACGCCACGCCATCGTTGCCCCCCACCGCGTACACGTGACTCTGAGAGGAAAGGGTTAACGAACTCACTCAAGCAGATTAAAAGTTCTCACCTTTGACATTTTGTAAATGTTCTGTTATATATCGTAACACCTTGTATCCAGGACAGTATGTGTTGACAGTGTGTGTTGACGGTGTGTGTCGACGGTGTGTGTCGACGGTGTGTGTTGATAGTGTGTGTTGACAGTACGTGTCAACAGTGTGTGTCAACGGTGTGTGTCGACAGTGTGTGTTGTCAGGTGTCCAGGCTGCCCAGACTGCCCAGTCTTACCCCCAGGGCCACAGAGCCCACCCCTCCCCTGGGCGTGTTCATGGGGGCCACGGCACTCCAGCGGTCGCTCTCGATGTCGTATCGCTCCACGTCGTTGAAGCACGAGTTGTCGTCCAGCCCCCCGATGGCGTAGATGGGACCTCCAAGCGCTGCCAGAGCTATGCCCCTCCTGAAGTACGTTATACAAGACGCCACTGGTCAATAGTTGTTGTCTCTAACCAATCAACAGTGCAAATACAAGCCCTGTTGACATCGGGGGACTTAGTGGGTTAGTCCTGGAGGACGCTTGGTGTGAAGGGTACTGACATCTGCTTAACTTATTTAGTGCCGAGGGTGAATAAAGTCACCCAAATGAACAACATTCTAGAGTGCCACGGGTGACTTTATTCACCAAAAATGCATATCGGGAAGCTGGTGGAGGTAGAAATCAGAGGACGGGCTCATTGTAATGCATGGAATGGAATGAGAAATGGTATCATATGGTATCACAGCCTCCCCTGGTACAGAAGCACCTGCTGCCACCTCTATCCACATACCTTTTAGTGTTCATGGAAGCTTTCATCATCCACTTGTTGGTGAGGGGATCAAACATCTCCATGTTGCCCAGGTGTTCACTGCCGTCATGGCCGCCCACCGCATACACCTTCCCTGAGAACAGACGGCCAATCACGCTTGACTACACTGCGCTCTACTCCAATCCAATTCACTGTTACTGTTATGCAGACTCAATAAGTAAACTCAACAACTCGTGCAAAGTGGGAAAATCCTAGATATACAGTATATCCCCTGTGATCCATTAAAGCACTCATCAAATTTAAGGACATGGAACTAGCCGGCATCTGAATGATCCGAATCAGACTTCGCAGAAAACAGTCTGAAGAGAAAAGCTTTTATAGTGGAATTGAAAACCCAGGGAGAGCTGTTCTATTTGTTTTATTCATGAGCCTTTTAGAGAAGTCTGGTGCTCTAAGTGAATGGGTTTTTCAGAGTGGAAACCAGATGAGCGTTCTCTCTGTGCAGCGTCCCTGAGAGGGATTCTATACAGCACTCCAAAACACACCAATGAGAGAGACAGAGAGAGACAGAGAGAGAGAGACAGAGAGAGAGAGAGAGAGAGAGAGAGAGAGACCGAGACACATCAATCATACTGTAGCATGGCTACTTTCCAGTGTATCTGTTCTACATCCTCTGCCTATTAAAGGCAGTAATAATGTGGAAGGGGAAAAGCAACACTATGCTAGTTGCACTGGGTGACCTATATAACACATTTAACAAGCTAATAATATAACATGCAGTCGACTCATTTGAACAATGGGATATATAATCGTATCATATTGAATTCTAGAGAACAAAACAACTGTCTTGGCAGCCTGGATCCTTGGTAAAACAACAGCTATACACTTTTTTAGACACACTGGATGATAATGAAAGTAGATTTGTTTTTGCTCAAAGGATAAAAATAACTTCAGTTTTGCGAGTCATACTGTTTTCTAAATCCACAAGGACAGACAAAGTCATGAGTACAGATCACTGGCTCTGTTCTTTTCTCTCCTCCTTCTTTCTCCATTTCTCTCCCTTCAACTACCTCTCACTCCATCCTCCTTCTCTCCATGTCTATCTTCACCTTTCCCCTTTCTGTCCTCCATCTCTGCCTCTCCTCTCCATCTTTCTCTCTCCCCTGACCACTCCATCCTCCTCTCCATCTCAGTCTCTCCCTCCACCTCTCCATCTCTCTCTCCACACCCCCCTCCTCCTCCTCCTCCTCCTCTCTATCTCTCTCTCCACACCCCCCTCCTCCTCCTCCTCCTCCTCTCTATCTCTCTCTCCACACCCCCCTCCTCCTCCTCCTCCTCCTCTCTATCTCTCTCTCCACACCCCCCTCCTCCTCCTCCTCCTCCTCTCTATCTCTCTCTCCACACACCCCTCCTCCTCCTCCTCCTCCTCTCTATCTCTCTCTCCACACCCCCCTCCTCCTCCTCCACCTCTCTATCTCTCTCTCCACACCCCCCTCCTCCTCCTCCTCCTCCTCTCTATCTCTCTCTCCACACCCCCCTCCTCCTCCTCCACCTCTCTATCTCTCTCTCCACACCCCCCTCCTCCTCCTCCTCCTCCTCTCTATCTCTCTCTCCACACCCCCCTCCTCCTCCTCCTCCTCCTCTCTATCTCTCTCTCCACACCCCCCTCCTCCTCCTCCACCTCTCTATCTCTCTCTCCACACCCCCCTCCTCCTCCTCCTCCTCTCTATCTCTCTCTCCACACCCCCCTCCTCCTCCCTATCTCTCTCTCCACACCCTCCTCCTCCTCCTCCTCCTCCTCCAGCTCTCTTACCTCCTACAGATATGACTCCCACGTGGCGTCTCCTGCTGTTCATCTCCGGTCCGAAGAACCAGCTGTTCTTGCTGATGGAGTAGCACTCGATGCTGCGGAACGGGTCCCCCGAGCCGCCCCGGCCACCCACGCAGAACAGAACACCTGCAGGAGAGAGGTTAGAGGGCACAGAGCAGGACCACAGTGAGAACAGGCACTCCAGAGTGACTGACCTGCTCTGATCAGAATACACAATTGGCGGCTGGCTGGCTTGCTTGTTTTTGTTCTGTTTGTTTCTTAGACTATAAATTACACAAAAAAGAATGCTCTACAACATCTTTGGGATTTGACTGCAGATCTCGAAGAACCATTTATGTGAATTGTTACGTATTGTCTCGTGCCATTTAGGTAGATAAACGCTCTACAGATTCATACATCATAATGATCCCGTGAGGATGAATCATCTCAACAGAGACGTTTAGTGACGTCTCTATCTGGTCTCTCTCCTACCTGCGGTGTGTTTCCTGGGCGTGGTGCGGACAGAGTACTCAAAGTTGGGCACCACCTTGTTGCTGAGGTGGAGGTGGTAGTCCCTGGCCTCGTCCAGCAGGTCTCGGCAGCTCAGGTTCACCTTGATCATCTGCTCCTTAGCCACCGTGCCTGTCAGGAAGTCCACCGGGAGCAGGGGCAGGCGCACCTGGAGGGCACACAGTGGCGGAGGTACAACAGTCAAATACACACACACACACACACACACATACCTATACACACGCACGCACACTGACTGACTGACACACACACACCTCTATAAACACACACACACCTCTATAAACACACACACACCTCTATAAACACACCTCCCACACATCCCTAGGGTTGTGCTTAAAGGTGCAATATGTCATTCAAAAAACAACAAAGCGGGCTCCCCGCAGGTTTTTTGGTAAACAGCTATGGGATGGGGCTGGAGAAATGTAACCACTCTCAAATTTATAGACAGCTATGGATGCAAGGACTGACCGTCCATGAGACTAAAATTATAGGTTTAACCATGTTTTGAGTATTTTTTTGTGTGTATCGCTCCTTTAAGGCCAATACACACAAACACACGCACTTCCCTCTATATACACTCCTCTCATCCCTAGGGCCATACCTAAGGCCGACAAACAGTGCACACACACACACACTGACACACACACAAACACACACACACACACCTGAGACATGATCTGGTCCAGCCAGGCGTCGTGGTGCTGGGGGTTAGCTTTGAGCCACTTCACCGCTGCGTTGTACACCTGGCTCTCCGAGTGGATGTTGAGGTCGCCCGAGGAGAGCAGCGTGCGCAGGTGCTGTGGCGAAACGCACGGGAAGTCCTCGCAGTCCACCACCTCGCGGAAGTGCTCGCAGGCGTAGCGGTCGGCCATGTCCATCAGGTCCACGCGGTTGTGGCTCTCGGCGAAGGTGCGCACGGCCAGGCAGTTGGAGGGGTGGAAGTGGGCCTTCATGTACTCACAGCAGGCCCTCGCCACCAGCTCCACCTGCAGGATGCACGCGGCGTAGAGCAGCGGCTGAACGTTGTCCACGGTTAGGGTGAGGCGCGAGGAGTAGGCGAAGCGCACCAGGTCCTGGATGGCGTCGCCGTCAAAGTCCTTGATCTCAATCAGCTCCTGCTTGGCTTCCGACATCTCCGACAGGAACATGGCCCGGAAGTAGGGGATGACGCATGCCAGGACCAGCTTGTGGCACGGGATTAGACGGCTGCCCACCTTCGTAGGGACGGAGAGACCGAGAGAGAGAGAGATAGAGAAAGGAAAAGAAAGAGAGAGACTGAGAAAGGATGCACAAACAAGTTTATGTGAGCTCACAAGTTATTAATTCCCTTAGAAATGCCACAAGCTTTTGCTGTATGAATGTCCTTTTTAAAAAAAGAGAGCTTTCTGCAGCTATTCAAGGAATCCCAGCTAATTAGATTTAATAAGTGGACTGATTCAACCAAACTTTCCTAACAAACTTCCTCAGAACACACATGAAAAGACTAGCTATTCTTTTTGGTCTGTGAGGCCTGTTTTTCCCCTCAGTATTAGCTCCAGTGTCTTGACTCATCGTACAGTAAGACCCATTTCACATAGAGATAACTAAGCAGGCTAGAATAGCACAGAGAGCTGGCGGCTGTGTGTGTGCTATTCATTGAGGGAGGAATCCCAAACTCTACATCTGCACGCACAACTCAGACATTTGTAAATCTTGCATTGATGTTAATGGGAAATATGTGCGAGTCTAATGTGATCCCTGACAGAATCCTCTAGGTTCAGATAGACTCTGGCAGCTGCACACAAGACCCCACCTCTTTTAGTCATCATCTGCATCTCATGCAGAGCTTAGCCTTGAGACCAATCACTCTTCGGGTATAGGCCCCGTCTAAATAAATAAATGTGGATTAAATTGAATTTCACTGTCTTTTAGAAGACCTAGACTTCAGCCTACCTTGAGTGTGACATCACAGAGCTCCCCCACTTCGTAGAACTGTCTCAGGGAGTTGTGGAACTCCTTCCAAGCCTCGTGGGCCTCGAAGACAAAAGATCCGTCGGGCTCGCAGTCTGCCTCTGCCGAGGGCTTGGCGGTGCTAGGGCGCTTCTCCTTGACCTTATGCTGCTCCTTGAGCTTGGCATGCTCCGGCACCATGTCTCCTGGCGCCATCTCCCTCTACAGGGACGCAAACCTTGGACAGAGGGAGAGGTCCGAGATAGAAAATGGAATGAAAGGAAATTCTCCCCAAAAACACTGTGAAACTTCAGAGAGCTGTAAGGCAGTCAGGATATTGGTATTTAACCGACCGACAGCTCCAGTGTGAGCCTGAACTCCCTCTCTCACTCACAAGCTCATCCCAGTGGGAAAGGGGGTCAGGCTAGGCTAATTCCCACAGGCTAATGTATGACACTGCTGAGAATAAAGAGCCATGCCATTGAGCTGGATATGTGAACTCAGCCAAACTGATATGGCACAGCTTGAAAACAGAGCGCGACAAAGCCGACTACATTTCCACCCACACTCTGACAGACGATGCGACCTCGCTGGCGAGGTTTCTGCCACTGAATTGACACAGTGTGACAGACCGCCCCCTCATCACTATTCTAATGAGCTCTAAAGGGCAGAAGACATACATTGCAGAGACAGCATGGTCAAACGACTCTTTATTTCGATGCCAATGCTCATGAAATGCAGAGAAAGATATATATATATATATATATATATATATATCATTCTATGGGGGGGGGGGATCACATCAAAACTAGTGAATAGCCTGTGTCTGAAATAGAAGTAGTGTAGAAATCATTGGAAAGTTAAGGAACAATATCAACTTGAGAGTGTAGGAAGTGAGAATAAACCACAACTATTGAATATATCACACTATAAAAACATAAGCTACTGCGGGCTAAACAATGTCAAAATGATAGGGAACTTACCTCAACCGATCAACCAAAAGTAACCTAACCAATCTGAGAAACGTTGAGAGCAAGTGCACCCTGCAGCACTTTTATTGAAATTCAGGCCACCAACAGTATTATTTTTCTAGTTTGAGGATGGTGTGTGTGACTGAAAACAAGGCTCAATGCCAAGTCTTTTGACTGAGGCAGCCAGCAGTGCATCTGGGACCTCCGCTGCTGCTAGCGACATGCCACATTAGCGATGGAGAGAATGCACAGAGGACGGGTGCACAGCCATGGCAACCTACTTTTGTCCTGTCTAATTACTTCATCCCCTTCCGGCGAGGGCAGAACAATCGTGACGTCTCCAGTTTTAAGTGCCATGTTCCTCTTGTGAATCTCTCGGCAGTGGGTTAATTAGCTGGTCCCCTTTCACACAGGCGGGGAGGAGAACCTGCCTGATGTGACTTCACTGAACACATTTCAATCCCATCCTATTCATGTACTGTACTGTACAGTACAGTACATCTCATTTAAGACTAGTGGTGTACGACTCCAGGATTTTGGGAGTCGACTCCGACTCCTGCTTTCAGAGTTGATTCTTTCTTGACACCGACTCCAAAATGGAAAACTGTCCCAAAATGACTAAAACCGCCATGTCATGATGTGTGCATAAAATGTGCTTAAAAACTATTTGACTGGGCTAGCGATGCATTGGGAGAAGATTGTCATTCTTTAATACATATCTACCATTTCTGTTGTCTCAGACATACATCCATAGCAGTGGAATTTTGAGTCACAGTCATGAGAGTCGAATCCAGCAGGACTCGATTCTTCTCCCTCTCAAAATTGGAGTTGACTCTAAAGAGTAAAGAGTCGACTATTTTGGGGTTGACTCCCCACCACTATTTAAGACATGGTCACCCTCCTCACCACAATCAATCTGCATTATCAGGGGACCTCCGAATGCACAAAGTGTGAAGATAAAGGTCAAGTAATAAACTACAGCGTTGTGTGACTTCATCAGATCATCACTGACATGTCTGAGAGTGCTGTACTTCCAAATTCACTGGTTTAAAGTACAACAGGTTTATAAAGAATGTGTTCTTGATTGACATAATAGCCTGGAAAGAACAAAAATGAGTGTGGCCGGTGCATCAATTAGAGGTTTCTATTTCAATGTCTAACTTGGTAAGCATCACTGTGCAAAACTGAGGCATGCCAGTACATTACCATCAACGTTTTGATATTTTGCTGAGGAACATCAGCCCATCTTCTGTGACAGCTGACAATAACATGCACTCAAGTCGTTGAAGCACAAGCATTGGAGGAGGCAGGCATCAACGGGGAAGGTTCACCTAGCTACTTTGTTGCAAATAATTCAGACAGTCACGACTAATACTTGGTAACTGGTTAGCATAACTACATCATTAACCAATGATTCAGACCAAAAAGTAGTTAGCCAGCTAGGTTGCTAATCAGCTGGTAAGCTTGCTAGCTAGCTAACTGAGAGCCAGCCAACCTTTCACCCGACTTGTTTCATGTTAGCTAGCTCTATTTACTACAGCGGCAAGCTTACTGAGCTACTGGTAATTCAAAAGTATGTATGAATAAAGATATTTTGAACTGGCGGTTAGTAATGTAGCTTGGTGGAAGCTAGCTAGCTAGCTGGCTAACTATTTGATCAACTTAGTCGGTCGGCACAGCTGAACCAACGAATGTCTGGTAAGATGTTGGAATTAGCTACAATAACGTTAGCTACAATGTATCAAAGAAAACCATTAACTAGCTAGCGTATAACATGAGAATAATGTTTATTTTGGTTACCTCATCTTGTAAGAATTCATTCACAGGCAGGTTGCAATATATGAAGCATTCGACTCGCTCTTGCACGTTTGTTGTCTTTACAATGCTTTGTGGGAAGTGTAGTTTTTAGGTGGAATAACAAGTGCACAGCACATTATGGAATGTTAAAGTCAAGTCAAGTCACTTTTATTGGTCATATGCACAGGATACAGGTAGCAAACTGTACAATTAAATTCTTACTTCGCGAGGTTCCTCTCAACAGTGCAGTGATAACACAGAAGTCAATAATATGTTGACAGTGTATCATCATCACTACTTTCATGTTTTAATATACTGATACAAATATTTTTAAACTATCTACTATTTTTAAACGATATTAAACTATCAAGTTGATGTAATAATGTTTAATATATATATATATCAATAAATAAACTTGCATAACCCTTAACCCTAATTGCTCAATATCTGGGACTAGACTCCGACACAGTTTCCAATTTCTTGACGCAGCTTTCACGGACGGCAAAAACAACCGATCTACCCCGGAATACCACATCAAAAATGATTTCAGTATGACCCTATCTTTGACAGGCTGATCATGGTCACACCACTCAGAACCGCAACAAGGACACCAGCGAGAATGAGGAAGTTCTTCATCCCCTACAAACAAAACAAAAGAGTCAAACATTATAACACAATCATGAATGATGACCTATAAGTTAAAATTCTTCATTATTAACGGTAACTCATACTTTTTTTTCTACCTACCCTTATTTCTTTGAAGTAAAAAACACTCCATATTACAGAAACTAAAGCAGGACCCTGCGGAAACATGCAATATGTCACTAAGAATAAATGATGAATAATGATATTATCTTGTACCTGTAACAATTGCATGAAAAATATGGCGTGCAGCTCTCAGATACTCACTGCTGTTCCAATGGGGTATGTAATAACTGTTCCAAGACAATAGCAGGCTGTGAAGAAGGCACACTGACTGGCAAACTGCATAGATGCTGAAAAGAATGCTGCACACAAACGGTGGAGGGTTAGTACTGTACTAACCCTAACCCTAACCCTAACCCTTCAACAGCAGAACATGGTATAATAATGAGCATCTGTACTAAGAAGGTCGGTCAACATACATTTGTGCTGCACTGAAGCAAATTCCAAACAAGCTACGATTGGTATGGCAATGAAGTCTTTAATTGTGAATCTTGAATCTACTTAACTTACCAGGTAATACACAATTAGATGGTAGATATGGTCTGTTCTTCTTTACCATACAATATACAAAGAACACTATGGTGGTGGTAACATTGATCCCAGTCATATAGGGGAATATGTAGTCCAAATCTGGAGGAAACACAGACAAATAAATCATGAGACATAAGGTGGCAAATGTTTTGCTAATTTGTATATATCTCTACTGCATGCAATCTTAAGTGTATGACTATGACTGCATGTCAGAATTGGTTAATTCTTGGTTTTATTCACTATATAGTTGCAGTTACAGTGTCAGGCAATCCTACCATACAGGCTGGCTCCAGGGAAGCTTGTGCCATTCTTCAAACTATTATTCTTGATGTAGATGATTGGTGTGTAGGCACAGCCATAAACTAGCCCGGCAAATATTGCAAGTGAGCAGCCACTTGAAGAAAAAAAAAAAATATCATCAGGAAACCATAAAACATACAAAGCACATATCAAAGCACACATTTAAGCAGCAGATTTTTGTGTCAGTTCTACCATTTTAGTTTGCAGACTAACAATGCCAGACTAAGCTAGATTGATAGGGCTGGCCTTTGTTAACAATTCTCTATTATAGCATTTGATTGTTGTTATGTACAGTATACAGTAAAACATCTAACAAAAGATGGTCAAAAGCAACATTTTGTACAGTACAGTGTCCTCTACTATAGCCTATGATGGTGTTTAGAGTATTCCTGTGTCCTGTGAATACTGATAATAAAGTAACCTGTGCTATTATACTGGAAATCTACTGTGACAGAAACAAGTGCCAGGGCATGCATAGGAGGTGTGTGAGTGAGTCGTGAAACTTACATGATCTTTCTGTTCATGGGACGGAGCTTCTCAGACCAGCTTTTGGTTGAGGTGGGGGACAGGATGTAGTCATCCACTAGTGAATCCAGCTGCTGGGTCACAGACAGGAAATACAAAAGCAGTGACATAAGTTCCTTCCTTTTACACTTTGAGTTACATACAGTATACGTACATCAGGGATGGCTGGTGGAAGCAGAAATCAGACGTGTTTGATACCATTCCTTTTTCCATTCCATGCATCACAATGACCCTGTCCTTCGATTTCTACCTTCACCACCCTCCCCTAATGTACATGCTGTTTACTTGAGTAGATGATGTGCTACTTTTTTCTGAAAGCATCAGCTTTCAGCAACATGACTTAGGCCCAGTATGTAACTTGTCATAGTAATACCCAAAGTCAGTGCTAACTGTGTTATGTAGGTTAGTGTAAAATCGTACCTAATGTACTATAATGTTCTATTCAACACAAGCATGTATACTGAGGTGAATGTCCAGTCCTACCGAATTAGAGCCACTGTTCTTTTGGAGGAGAGACTTTGTCTCTTCACCCTCAGCATGTTCTTTCTCGTTCTCTGTCTTTACGAAGAACAGAATCAGGGCACTGGGACGACGGAGGGATGGGAATAATGAACTGTTACCTCAAACTGAGATGGAGAAACTGGACACAATAGGATAATGTGATTTTATTGTAACATCCACCCCAGTAGCTACTGTATATGGACTACCTTAATATACGTCCCTTCAATTGAATTGATCTACATGGTCTGAAACCCAATAATATAAATAAGTCTATCTAACCCACTATAAAACATACCTTACAGTGGCAATCCCTGTTCCAATGTAATTCAATGTAGGACTTGGTACATCTTGCGGATCAAGTCCAAACCAGCCGAATCTGGCGTGTGAGTGAGTAACATAGTATAAATCAATAGCTGCACTTTGTCTCAAAGATAATGTGTCATGAATTATGGATCCCTCCTAAAATAATCACAAAAGAAGCATAAAAGAAGTGCAGCTGACACATTCCAACAAGATGGATCATACCATAGGCACTCCTTCTGATCAAATACAGTGACACATTAACTCATATGCAGTAACTATGTGAGTGTTTTTATCCCAGTTTTTAAGTAAACCTGTGAGTACACGGTACAGTACCTTGCAGTGGCCCATGCCATAAGGAGTGAGAATGTTGCCCAAATCAAGAACCCCATTCCAAGTCCAATTGTTTTTATGATCGGTATAGTGGTGAGATTTGCTATAAAACATGTTATCAATATATTAGGTTCAGATAATAGATTCAGGCGCACACACACACACACACACACACACACACACACACACACACACACACACACACACAAACACACACACACACACACACACAAACACACACACACACACACACACACAAACACACACCTGTGGCGAACAGGAAGCCACCCAGAAGGCTGAGGGACCAGATGCTAGGGCAGCCCAAGATCACATAGACAATGAGAGATTCGAGTGAGAGAGTGTTGCAGAAAACCAACTGGAAGAACATACCTTTAAAACACAGAAAAAACACACACACAAACATACCTTTAAAACACAGAAAAACAGTCTACTAGATCAGCACCTGGAGTCCATATACAATACAATACCAGTGTGAATGAGAGCTCAGAGAATCCAAGTATCTTAGATACTTTAGGGCCAAATAATTATTATGAGAATACTAGAAAGATCATGTACTGTAGGCTCCAGAAACACACCTATACGGTGGCCATATTGGATTTTATCATCATCTCTGTATTTAGGGCGTTAATAAAATAACTCAAAATTAACTCATTACTTGATGAGTGACTGATTTTACAGTTTTCAGAGTGCACCACAAATATAAACGTAATGCTTGGACATCAACAGTTACCATCTCCTGTCTCAGTGCGTTTGATGGGGACCAGAGAGCTGCCAAAGCCGATGACGGACAGGCCCAGACAGGAGAAGCCTTTGATGAGGATCCCTGAGTCTGTGGTGGTGTTGGTACCTTCAGATGGCCGCCATGTTCTCATCAGCTCATTATCCTGGACTAGAACATAGAGGAAGATTCGTATTAATATCAGCACAGTGATGAGGAGGCAATGCATTCGCAATGAATCAACTGCCCGACAGAGAGATTATGAAATACTATGGTATTTTAGACACTGATTTTAGCCACCGTGTGAAACAATATCAATATGGGGATCTGCAGTGTATTTTTTTCAAGCTGTATTATTTGTAACTGAGATTAAACACTGCGATGGTGACAATGTCAGATTCAGTTGAGTTGTCTTTGTGCAGCAGGCCTCTCACATGTTTTCTGCCTGAGGTATTTACTGGTGCAATTAAATGTCCCATATGGGAGATGAATAACCTCTGCCCTTAGATGACTCAGTACAGACTGTATGTTAATGAAATGCTTTGGGTCCATCTTAATCACTGTTTCGTTTTATTGCCCAATAGTTTCAGTCGGTTTGGCCCCAATTATATTATCAAACAATCACTGTGTTATACAATCGACTGCATGGGCAGTTAGCAGAAATGTGCATTGTAAGGCATTTAAAGGTGCACTACACTTTAAAAAGTCACACGAAAGCCATTCAATTTTACTATCTTCCAATAAAAACGTCTCTGAAAATTATACATTAACATTCTTCTGTTAGTTGGGAAGAGGGGACATGTTGATGTTTCACCTCTGTCACATAAAAAACACGCTCCGCAAAATGTGTACTTTACATAGGGCGATAAGTAAATAACAATAATACTTTACTTCTATTTCTATGAATGAAATAAAATCTGGCATCTAAAAAAAGCATATAATGCCACTATTAAAGCATATAATGCCACTATTGAGTAAAATCCTACCATCGTGAATGTGTCTTTTTCTAAGCACCCTCTGACCACTCTAAATGACAGTCCTGTCCACACAGTCTACTTCAGATCACTAGTGCAAACACAATAACTGCCATTGCCCCAGTATCCTAGATGATGACAGAGTGTGTGTGTGTGTGTGTGTGTGTGTGTGTGTTTGTGTATGTGTCTGTATGTGTCTGTGTGTGTGTGTGTGTGTGTGTGTGTGTGTGTGGGTGGGTGCGTGCGTGCGCAAGTGCGTAAGTGCCTACGTACGTGTGTGCGTGCATGCATGTGTGTGAGAGAGAGAAAGAGAGTGAGAGAGAAGAAAAGAGAGAGAGAGAGAGAGAGAGAGAGTGAGAGAGAGAGAGAGAGAGAGATTTCACAAAGCTGCTATACTTACAGTGGTTGATGGTGGGGTCGTAGAGCTGCTGGCCACTAGAGCCAGACACCAACAAAGAAGCGAGATAGACCAGGATGAGGACACATGGATTCTGCATGACTGCTCTCCCCTATCTTTCCCTCTCTCTCTGTTCACAGTGGAGCCTAAGAGGTGCACTCAGGAGAGTGAGCAAGGGAGCAAGCAGTCAGACACAACAACACTTTGACCTTTGACCTCAAGCAATAGCATCCAGTAGAGAGGCTGTTCAATCATCGGACCATATGGATTGAGGAGATCCTAGGTAAGCTGATCTGTTGTCAGGAGCCACACGACATGTCACATGTCTAAAAAAATGCAACTCTATATGACTCAAGGCACATAGGCTGTTGTCATTGTTTTTTTCTACATCTTTATTGTGATGAAACATTTACAGTAGATTAAATACATGAATTAGCAGAATATATTAAACCCCTGTTACAAGTATGATAATGTCTGATATATCAAAATGACTGACTTCTTAAGACATAAATAAATCATTTTTTCAATATACAGGCACTACAAAACATTCCCTGTTATGAGGTTGAAACGCATTGCATTGTGGGCTACCGGGTTATGGTACAGTTAGAGAATGTATATACTGTACAGTACATATTTATTTTATTTAACTAAATTACCAATTACTTTACAGGAGAAGAAGTTGGGCTACACTAAAGCTACTCGTGAGAGAAATATAGTTTGTCAAACTAAAGCTACTTTGAAAAGGTAGTTCACTCCAATACAGGTCAGTCAGTTACTGACAGATGACCAGTCTGTACGGCAGAAGGTTTGAAACGCTCTGAGAGATAAACAGACTGGTGAGGTGGAGCACATAGACTGGAAGCAGTGAAGGAAGAAATAGTAGGGAAACCTGGTGCTCTGTATGAAATGATATACATCATGGCATGTGGGAAATCATTTTAGGAGGAGCTAAAAAATATAATGTATTGAATGTAATAAAATGTACTAAAATACACATATGTTCACCTGAATGGCAATTTTAGGCTTCAATCATTGTGCAATAACATTGTGCAGCACCAGGATGTCATTATCAGCTACACAACTAGTGGGGGCTGGTGGAGGTGGAAATTGGAGGATGGGCTCATTGAATATATATATATATATATATATATATATATATATATATATATGTATATCCTTTTTTGTATCTATCTTGATGATTATTATACACTACACTATTATACACAATATAACATTTTTCTGCTGCTTATACACAACTCTATGTTAATCATACAAATATCACGTTTTTCTGCTGTGATGTAATTCAATATGTATAAACTGTTGATCAAAAATCTATATGTAGGCTAACTATTGTATTATTTTTTTCTGGCATCACACTGATAACCTTAATTGTACCTATGGCATGTGGAGTTTATGTAAACTACAAGTGGCCAAAGACAGCAAGGATGAATATATATTATGCATTCAACAATGTGCTACCAACCAACTTCACAGTAATACTATATGTTTCTGTGTGTATTTTACTATGGATAGCACTGGGTGACCATTGTCTATTTCCCAGATGGGATAAGCCTCTTGGCAGCTGCTACATGGACATCGTTAATCACAGGTCATGGTTTTCTATTGAGAGAATTCAATTTGACTCATTCCAACATTCCAAAATGTTATGTGCCCTTCGATTCAAGCCCTAATCCTGGACACATTCTATTCCATCCCAGTGCATTTAAGGATTATTTTAGTGTCTTTCCAAGGGAATAATTGCATATACCTCATAGAGTCACTGCTGCTACTGTATCTATAGAGTCACTGCTGCTGCCCTAGTATTGTTGTGTTCAGTATTGCAATGTGACAGGGGAGGCTGGTGGAGTAGACAGGGCAGGCAGGGCAGGTCGGCAGGTAGACAGGGCAGGCAGGACAGACAGACGGGCAGACAGGGCAGGTATGGCAGGTAGGATAGGCAGGCAGGCAGGCTGACCTGCGACTCAATCTCCCAGGTGAGGGTGGCGACGAAGCAGGTGGGTGGTAGAATGGGAACCGGCTCAGTAGTCCTCTCCTCCATGGAGTACAGCCGTGACAGGGCATCAGGCTTGACGTTGCGGGAGTCAGGGCGGTAGATCATTTACATTTACATTTATGGCATTTAGCAGACTTACATTTAGCAGACTTACAAAAAATACATTTGTTTAAGTCAGTGAATCATCTATCCAACAGTCATCATAAGACAAAGTAATCAATGCTCACACAAGGGGCCATTGGCAGTCGTAATGCCACAAGACATTTTTTATTTTATTTTATTATTTATTAACAGGAGAGAACTTGTACAGGGGGGAAGTGGGGGTGAAGAGGTCTCAAGGGTTGGGGTTAGGGTTAGTACAGGGGGGGTAGTGGGGGTGAAGAGGTCTTTAGGAAGGACTGGTAAGATGTAGCCTGAAGAGATGTGTGGGGGCTAACCATTGCTTCCAAGTAGGGAGGGGCTGTTCCCTTTGCCGTCCGGTAGGCGAGCACCAGGGTATTTAGTAACATCACAGCAGAACATTTTGTATATTTGTATGATCACCATACTGCATACCCATCCATGTATTCAACAATGTGCTACCAACACAATTAACAGTAACTCTAATACAGTAGGTTTTTGTGTGCATTGTACACAAACTAAAAGTGGCTCTGGATAGCACAGGGTGACCATTGTCTATTTCCCAGATGGGATAAGCCTTTTGGCTGCTGCTATATGGACATCGTTAATCACAGGTCATGGTTTTCTATTGAGAGAATTCAATACGTCTCATTCCAACATTCCAAAATGTTATGTGCCCCTCAATTCAAGCCCTAATCCTGAACTCTTGATGGACAAGCAGGAATTCTATTACCAGGAGAAGGTGCCGACAAGGCTGTTTGAAAATAAAAACTGCTGGAGGTCATCTGTATTCAGAAGAAAGCAAAACCGACGACTCTGGTGGGACTCGAACCCACAAACTTTGAATATCTACCACTGAGAAGCCAACAAAAGGGAGTGGAGCTTGATTTAGCTGTGAGTACAAGCAGAAATCTAAGGCACTGCTGGGATTTGAACCCAGGATCTCCTGTTTACTAGACAGGCACTTTGACCAACTAAGCCACAGCACCTGCAGGGCCTTTTCTTGGCCCATTTGTCTGCAAACTTGCAAGGCCAAATCAGATGGCACAAGCTTGGATTCAATGTTGGCCACCAATTCTGCCCAACCAGAGGATCCGCTAAGCCAGAGAGAATTTGACAGTGGGAAGAGTCTATCAAAAGCTGGACGTCCCTGGGTGGGCTCAAACCACCAGCCTTCCAGTTAAAAGGTAATCACGCTAACCAATTGCCCCACAGAGACCTGTTGAAGTTGTCACTCAGTGCCAAAAAAATGTTAGAACTATGCCAGTGACAGGAAAGAAGACGAGGAGAAGGTGCCGACAAGGCTGTTTCAAAATAAACCCTGCCAGAGGTCATCTGTATTCAGAAGCAACCAAAACCAAGCGACTCTGGTGGGACTCTAACCCACAACCTTTGAATCCCTACCACTGAGAAACCTAAAAATCCAATGCGCTATGCATTGCTCCACAGAGCCTCAAGCTCAGTAACGGGAAGAAATGTGGTCTCTCCCCTGTAACCAAAAAGGCTAACGCTATGAAAAGGCAAAAGGAAATGGAGCTTGAAGAAGGATTTTGCTGTGAGTGCAAGCAGAAATCAAAGGCACCACTGGGATTCGAACCCAGGATCTCCTGTTTACAAGACAGGCACTTTGACCAACTAAGCCACAGTGCCTGCAAAAACTCTTCTTGGCCCATTTGTCTGCAAACTTGTACTATATAAAAAAAAAAAGTGATGAGGCTCCTATTGACATGCAAATGAAGCCTCACAATAAAGCAACATTTTAATGACAATGTTCTCTACGTCATTTTCAACTACAGAACTGTTCATCAAGATGAGCACAAGAGGTTGAAGATGTTATAATAAGATGCTCAGGGATAATTGTTCAACTGGTATCATGCTGTGCTCATTTGCTAACGTTAGATTTATTATGATCATATACTGTAAGTGTAAAACCATCGTAATGTTACTCACCTTCATCTTGACCAGTTACGTTCGTTGTGATGTCACTGAATGCTGGTAAGGAACTGGTGACTTCATTAGAACTGGGATCTGAAATAAATGCTCAAGGTATACAGTAGTACTGTATGTGCATTACTTAGATATCAGCATTGAAACACAGTTTTAGCTATATGGTAGACTGTCATGTTAGATCATATAGAAAGTAATGGGACTGCAACTCACCATCATAGGTGATTCTGTGGGGTTCACTGTGCATTGATCAAACAGGGTCTTCGCCTGGTATCAACAGCTCCACAGCACAGGTGATGAAGATCTCTCCAGCACTGCTCCTCTTCTTCAGCTCCTCTCTGGCCACTCTCGCCACACATAAGTTGCCTTATGTGCTTCACCTGCTCTGAATAGTGAAGCGTGTGTATAAACTATCACTACCCCTGCTGTGGTTGCTACAGTGTGGCCACCTTGTTTATGTGTCATTACATTGAATACAAGTAAACAATGCAACAAAATGCCTGAGGCAGAGCAGCTCTACAACATCAATCAACATCAACAATAGAATGTAATAAGGATAATTAAATACAGTAAAAAATAAAATATGCAGAATTTTCAGCAGTATATACACACACACACACACACACACACACACACAGACACACACACACACACACACACACACACACACACACAATCTCTGTTATTCCACCAGCAGTATTACTGTCATCACTCCAACACATATGGTATTTTAGCTCCACCTGCTGGGACCAGACCTGCAACGGAGCAGACATTGCTTGGCCAGGTTGTCAGAGAACTTGACAGTAAAGTGATGCCCTACGGTTGTGCCTATTTCTTCCTTCATATCTCAACATCTCCAAGGAGTGGGCGAAAAAAAGATTAGGTGTCTCCTCATTTGCCTGAGAGTAGAAACTTTTGTTGTTGTTTTTTTTAAAGCACCTCAAATTTAAAAGTTATGTTTCCTTGCGTTGGACAAACAATTTGTGGATTGTGAAAATGAGATGTTTTTTTCTTATCTTGGTAAGAGTGCTCTCGACCAAATATTCTCTTACCTAAGAGAAGAGCAAAAATAAGAAAACATTGGTGAATCCCAGAAATCAACGAGTTCTAACAAAATAAGAGCAAATCGTGGATACGAACAAAAATAAGAGGAAATTTGTTCATATATCACTTCCTGCATGAGGCCCACTGTGCAGGTAAGCAAAATCCTACTTAAGGCCATGAGATGCTAGGAATAAGAAGCCATTCTCCCCGTCAGAGAATTGAACCCCGGTCTCCCTCGTGACCGGCGGGGATACTCACCACAATACTAACGAGGAGCTGGTTATACTGACATTCCACACATTTCAAAGATAAGATCGTTTTAACAATTAAAAAGAGAGAGAAAAAAAAAACCTAGTGGACCACCTTGCTGCAGTCAAGGGTTCCATGGTGTAATGGTTAGCACTCAGGACTCTGAATCCTGCGATCCGAGTTCAAATCTCGGTGGGACCTGTTTAGATATCTTGTTTCTTTAAGAAGACAGTATCTGTGCAAAAGTGTTTAGCCTTATTGGAGGGTTTCTTATAACCTTGACGACATTGCAGTTGCCACAGGATCAACTTCACCCAGTGAAGGGTTCTATTGTGTAATTGTGAGCAAG
>NC_139659.1:13702773-13720273 GCF_951799395.1 Argentina silus | reverse complement strand
TAACAGCTGAACGCGCTAACCAATTGCGCCACAGAGACCTGAAGAACTGGTCTATAAGTGCCAAAAAAAAAATGTTAGAACCAGTTAACAGCCGAACGCGCTAACCAATTGCACCACAGAGACCTGCAGAACTGGTCTATAACTGGTCACTGGGCAATCACATACATATGTCTCACATACAGGTTATTAAAACTGGATCTGAATGTACTTTGTGCAGCCATTACTTTGACTGCACAAAGTACATTACTATCTACAGTGCATTCAGAAAGTATTGAGACCCCTTCACTTTTTTCCACATTTTGTTATGTTACAGCCTTATTCTAAAATGGATTCAATTCATTTTTTTCCTCATCAATCTACACACAATACCCCATAATGACAAAGCGAATACAGGTTTTTAGAAATGTTTGCTCATTAAAAATAAAAAACTGAAATATCACATTTCCATAAGTATTTTCTAAAAATGTCTAAACATTTTCTAAACATTTTTAAAAAACTGTTTTGGCTTTGTTACACAGACAGTGCTGTTACTTCACAGATTTCATCATGTTTGAGTCATGTTTCAAACTACAGAAAGATATCTGCTAAAAAAAATAACAATTGTACATGCCCTTTGTGATCTATAAGCGTTTGGTAAGCAGAGCATGCAATATAGTATACTACACTAAAATATTTAGTTTAATTTCTTCTTGTCATCTTTGTGAGTGTATTGAGGTGATGCCTAAGGCCAGTGTGTTTACGGAGGCCCACCTGTCACAGCCTAATGGCAGACATACTGTGCACATCTAGCCCTAGCTCGTAACCACGGTGACATTCTCATAGTCTTCATTCCACGCCTCTGCAAAAAGGAGACCATTTTGTGACAAGCTATTGACAAATATAAACAGTACCCGTGCTACATTGGCTGAGACTTGTGGTTGGCCCGTGTCTATTCCGTCTTCTTGGTTTCTCGTCTCTGTGAATAGTGAAGCGTGTGAATAAACTATCACTACCCCTGCTGTGGTTGCTTCAGTGTGGCCACCTTACCAGAAACTCAGCCACAGCAGTGTAGATGCAGACGTTCCAGAGCACCATTAGATTTAGCTTCTGTAGTTTCTGATCACTGACACCACAAACTAGTGGTTAGAGGGGCCCACTCCAAGTCAAGCCTTGTTTATGTGGCATTACATTGAATACAAGTAAACAATGCAACAAAATGCCTGAGGCAGAGCAGCTCTACAACATCAATCAACATCAACAATAGAATGTAATAAGGATAATTAAATACAGTCAAAATAAAATATACTGAATTTTCAGCAGTAGGGGAGTAAATGTAGAGTGCACACACACCACACTACACACACACACACACCACACACACACACACACACACACACACACACACACACACACACAATTTCTCTGTTATTCCAGACCTGCAACGGAGCAGACATTGCTTGGCCAGGTTGTCAGAGAACTTGACAGTAAAGTGATGCCCTACGGTTGTGCCTATTTCTTCCTTCATATCTCAACATCTCCAAGGAGTGGGCGAAAAAAAGATCAGGTGTCTCCTCATTTGCCTGAGAGTAGAAACTTTTGTTGTTGTTGACAGTAGAAACAACTTTTCTAACCTGGATACAGTATATGAGCTTAACGAATTTTACAGTTCATTTTATTTAATTCATTCAAAATATATGCAAAAAAACACATATATGCAACAGTATGTATGATAAATCATATCTGCAAGCTTATTCACATTTCTAATCACCATTTTTTTATTCACATCAAATATTAGGCATAATGTATCTCAAATCAAAATGCCCTGCACAGTACACACAATCACATGTTTATGGCCCAGAAAGAGCATAGAAGTCTGACAGGAACAGATGTTTTAGACTACAGGAAGTCCACAGAGTGCAGAATATGTAAATAAAGAAGCTGGAGCAGGGAGTCCATAGCATGGTGGAAGAAGGTACTGTAAGGCAGGAGTCTTTTTAGCTGAGCCATGAAGGCACTCTGTCTGTCCCAGCCTGGCAACAGCATAATCACAGCACAGTCCAGGTACTGCATGAGAACAAAACACACATACCTCAAGGCACTTTGAATAGTGAGCAACAAGTTAAATATTACTATTGGACACAGTATTACTTGGTTTAGTTTACTGCTCATGCCATACAGTGCATGTACTGTACTTTAAACGTCAAACACTATTAGAATTGCAAGTGGATAAATGGTAGTGAACATTCCAGTGCTGCTAGACACTCTACAGTGGTCCAGTCCAACTCACCTCATCATGCCTAGGCTCAGGCTGCCTTGCAAGGTTGCATTTATGGAACATTTCCGTCTGTTTCAAATTAGAAGAATTAGAAGAATGGTGTTGAAGTTCTAAATATAAGCAGGATGTCGGGAAAGTCAATCTAGTTTTAGTTAGCTGTCATACTCACAGAGTGGGAATTGGTTTTGCTCCACACATGGGCTTCTGTCAAGAAAATTTACCAGAACAGGAATCAGGAATTCAAACAAACTGTAGCAAAACATATGCATGAGGATGTAGGCTAAGCCAATGGTAGGAAAATAGACTTCTTACTTGCTGTAGTAAAAACACTTGTGGTGACGACCTTAAAAAATAAAAGCTTTGGTTTTACATTTCAAATAGTATAGCTTCTACAAAATTACTAGCCTTTAGTACACAACAATAATTGGAAAGTCAGTATGTGAAAGCACGTACCACGTTTGCGACGGTAGAGAAGATACAGTCCACTGGCAGATCCCAGCAGGAGAACGAGGAGAGAGGCACCAACGCCCACACCAATTGAGATGGGCAACCATGAGGACCATGAGGACTCTTGAACTGAAATTTTTTTAAATGTTACTGAGATTTAGATTAGATACACCAGTACATTTAGCGACAGAACCATTCACTGTAACCTTGACAGGTTCTTGGACCAGTCTCATTGCAAAGACCACTTTTCTCACCAGGTGTGACTGTTGATGAGGAACTGTTGGCTCCTGAGGGACTTATGACTGCAAATAAAAACATAAATCATGCATCAGTAACACAGTAACAGCCAGACAGATGAATGTCATGTTAGATTAGACAGGAATTGATTGCTGTCTTCACCGTCTGTGATTCTAAAGGGTTCACTGTGTTGTGACCTCTCCTTCAACAGCTCCACAGTACAGGTGATGAAGATCTCTCCAGTCCTGCTCCTCTTCCTCATCTCCCTCAACAGTTCCTCTTCGGCCACTCTCACCACACAGACGCTGTCTTTGTAGGGTTGCTTTTTAAAGGGAATGTCTTTGCTGTTCACGTAAAAGTAGCACCAGGTGCCATGCTTAGCCTGACACCGTAGACTGAAGTAACTGCCTGTCTGATCCACATGGATCTTGGCTTTGAAATCTGGCAGTAAAAATATAAAGAATAAAAGCTGATTTTTTATTTTCTTTTACATGAATTGAGTGCTGTAGGGAAATTCTAATTAAAGTACATTGTCACTCACCGCTCACAGACAGTTTTTGAATGGTGCTGAGCTTTGAACTGATGACTTTACCGTCTCCTTTCTGTAAAAAAACACAGCTAAGATCTACTTCAGTCTTGTTCCACTGTTTGACCTCAACCCAAAACAATCTGAACTGACAAACGTCATTGTAAGCCAATGTCCTTAGTGGATTGGGGTCCTGGTCTCTATAGAACTGGCATGCTGATGGTGAGACTCCTGGTGACTTTGAGTTCAGTGGCTGTGAGTCACAGCGTACATTAACAGGTGTAGCTATACTGATGAACCCCGGGTCTAATACAATGGTAGGTGTAGGGACAGCATCTGTTTATAGTAAAAGAGAAAAACTGTGAGAAGCTGAAATCAGAAAACAGGTAAGTGATAAGAGCTTGATTTAAATAATGTTCTTATGTGGTGCATCACCCGTTTTCCTACTTTCAACTAAAAGATAAAGATGATTCTACTAAAGGACGGAAGAAGTGTTTCTCGTGTTTCAAAAAATGCACTAAGCATATTGGTACTAAACTGTAACAGTGGAAAAATATAATTTTACTAAATTAAGTGTTGTCTGAAATATTAGTAAGGTGTTGTGAAATGGGCCTACTCAAATCAAAATCTTAATGGTCATTTACACAATATACAGGATACAATGTAATGAAATGCTTGAGGGTAAGCGCCTCAACAACGCAACGATCAAACAATATCAATATTAATTTGCAATGTCATCATAATAACAGAAGGAGGAAACAATAACAATAGCAAACATACTGTACATACCTTCACAACAACTTGTTTTAATTGGGAAACCAACCATATCTAAGAGAGGATTATTTACATTTTTAAATAAGGCAAAAGAAAAGATTACAGTCAATTACAGTAAATTATTTCAAGCTAAAGTAAATATTAAATACTCACAAATAACTAGAAAATAAAGTAGAGGCATATCGGCCACTTCTTGCTGCCAATGAAAGAGTAAACACTCCCGTGGTGGGAGAGAACTGATCTGAACTCAGATCACACAGACCACACTAGGCAGGTCTGAAGTCTCAACGCAGAAAATGACCTCCTCTTCCGCCACCAGAACGTGTCTGTCCACATATAACACCTGAACTGGACTGTTTCAATTTCAAAGCTGTGTAAATACTGTAGCATGCTACTATAGATAAACAAGCAATAATCATGCCTCAGTCACCCCTGGGTCTATCTACGTATCCATGATTAGATGATTAGTAGATCTATCTTATATCACAATATAAAAAATATCTTTCATTGGTTTCAGTATGTTCCACTATTCATTTTTAAACAAAAACATAACACTAGCAATACCTTCAATCTCACAATAAAGTACAAAGTAAAACACTGATCGTCCTTCAGCTCTATGAAAATATGTTGTTTCGATACTTGCAGGCCTTCTGTATTTCATTTGATAAGATACCGTTCATTTAATTCAAGCCCTTGAGGTTTTCGATGGGCTGTCCTGTTCAGGCATTGTCTAGTATTTCCAAGTATATCATTGTCTCTCGAAATAATGTAGTGTGTATGAACCACCAGAAATGTCACATAGTCATTCACATTTAGCAACAACACTGTAGACATCATCTATATATGAGACAGCCATTTCACCACATACTAGTTGTGGAGCATAACCCTGTCTGTTACATTCACGTTCTTCTCTCTGGTCTCTCTAACCAACTGCATTTAGGAACAATTGACTATTACAAACATTAAGTTAACTCACCAACTGCCAAATAACTCCAGAACACTCAACACCTAGAGGGCCATGTGTTTTATGTGGCGTTTACCTAGCACCAATACTTTGATCGGCTACAAAATAAAGCATCATAATTTATGCATTTTGGGCGACTTTATTCACCCTTTGGACTAAATGAGTCAAACATCCATGGCAACACTGGTACTAATGACTCATGATGTGTACCCAGACCTCCACAATGCTGTGACTTCATGTGGTTAAGCTTACTGCTTTCTTTCCAGTGGAGGCTGGTGGATACCATTTGTCATTCCATTCCATGCATTACAATGACCCTCCACTTTCTACCTCCACCAGCCTCCCCTGTTTCTTTTCATATCATAACATTGCCAAAAACTGAAAAAAGAAAAAAGACTGCATAATGTATGTGGGGTTTTTTTAAATTGGAAAACAGAACTACATACAAAACAATAAATGTAGACAGTAAATTTGATTAATTTCAGGCATAAAAAAAATGACAAATTAAAAACATACGGCGGCCAGCTCTAGGAAGAGTCTTGGTGGTTCCAAACTTCTTCCACTGTGTTCTTGGGGACCTTCAATACTGCAGACGTTTTTTTGTACCCTTCCCCAGATCTGTGCCTTGACACAATCCTGTCTCGGAGGTCTACGGACAATTCCTTCGACCTCATGGGCCTGGTTTTTGCTCTGACATGCACTGTCAACTGTGTGACCTTATATAGGCAGGTGTGTGCCATTCCAAATCATGTCCAATCAATTGAATTTACCACAGGTGGACTCCAATCAAGTCGTAGAAACATCTCAAGGATGATCAATGGAAAGAGGATGCACCTGAACTCAATTTCAAGTGTCATAGCAAAGGGTCTGAATACTTATGTAAATGTGATATCAGTTTTTTATTTTTAATACATTTGCAAACATTTCTAAAAACCTGTTTTGGCTTGGTATTTCTGCAGCTTAATTTGGTCCATGCGGTATAAAATGTCAATTAGTCACGTTGTCTAGAGTTGACGTGGACTCTGCTGTGTTGCCTGCCTGATGGCCTGAAAGTTCCATAGAGGAGAGGGCTTCATCCAATGGGAGGGAGGGGGAGTCCTCCTTTGCCAATAGGTTGTTCTTGCGCAGATGACAGGCCTGTTGGTAGGGTGGGCAAATGGGGGGCTGGGTGGGGGGCGTATACTGGTACTCCTTGCTGGAATCCAGCTGTGGAGAAAAGTTAAAGTGTTAGTCGATGGGGACAGAGTATGTCAGGAGTAAAAGCCTGGAGAGAGGATCTAAGGCTGCACTACTTCTGCGAGGAATCCAGTATTTTATTTTTTTATTTAACCTTTATTTTAGCAGGGAGTCCCATCGAGACCAAGGTCTCTTTTACAAGGGAGCCCTGCATACACACAGTTTACAATAATACACATCCAAAATAAAAACATAATAATCACACAATCAAGAAAAACAAACACAGTATATGGGTCTGTGTGAAGTTGATGTGTGTCGTCAGGAGCACCTGGAGCGGGTAGGTCCTGTCCGAATCAAAGGCACTCAGGTCCCCACAGGCCAGGAAGGGAACAATGACCCGGTTTGGTCCCTCTAGCTGGTTGAAGTCCACATCTGAGCCACACAGACAGAAAACAACTTGAGTATTCCACGGAGGAATCCAGTGTTGCTCAATAACATCTGAAGTTAAACTCCTAATAACAGACAAGGCTACAGTACACCATTTAGGCTATACCTGGGCTCTTCCTCCTCAGACCTCACTCCCCTAGCACCCTATATTACTGTTATAATTATTTTAATTGTTTTTATCTTCCTTTCTCTAGCACTGTGACTGCCGATGTCACTTGTTCTTATCGGAGGTTTTACTTACGATGACTGTTGTACAGTTGATTCACTTATTTATTTAGACAAATGTACTTATTGTAAGTCGCTTTGGAAAAAAGCATCTGCTAAATGACTTACAGTGCATTCGGAAAGTATTCAAACCCCTTCACTATTTCCACATTCTGACTCTCAGACCATGAGAAACAAGATTCTTCGGTCTGATGAAACCAAGTTTGAACTCTTTGGCCTGAATGCCAAGCGTCAAGTCTGGAGGAAACCAGGCACCGCTCATCACCTGGCCAATACCATCCATACAGTGAAGCATGGTGGTGGCAGCATCATGCTGTGGGGATGTTTTTCAGCGGCAGGGACTGAGAGACTAATTAGGATCGAGGGAAATATGAACGGAGCAAAGTACAGAGAGATCCTTGATGAAAACCTGCTCCAGAGCACTCAGGACCTCAGACTGGGGCGAAGGTTCACCTTCCAACAGGACAACGACCCTAAGCACACAGCCAAGACAACGCAGGAGTGGCTTCGGGACAAGTCTCTGAATGTCCTTGAGTGGCCCAACCAGAGCCCAATCGAACATCTCTGGAGAGACCTGAAAATAGCTGTGTACTGACGCTCCCCATCCAACCTGACAGAGCTTGAGAGGATCTGCAGAGAAGAATGGGAGAAACTCCCCAAATACAGGTGTGCCAAGCTTGTAGCGTCATACCCAAGAAGATTTGAGGCAGTAATCGCTGCCAAAGGTGCTTCAACAAAGTACTGAGTAAAGAGTCTGAATAATTATGTAAATGTGATATTTCAGTTTTATATTTCTAATAAATGATCAAACATTTCTAAAAACCTGTTTTGGCTTTGTCATTATGGGGTATTGTGTGTAGATTGATGAGGGAAAAAATGAATTTAATCCATTTTAGAATAAGGCTGTAACATAACAAAATGTGGAAAAGTGAAGGGGTCTGAATACTTTCCGAATGCACTGTATATTAAAATGAAATTAAACAAATAACATGCATGAAGGAACAGGGCTCTGTGGGGAGTTACCGTATGAGTGATCCAGGAGGGGATTGGACATGTTGGCCACATATCCTTCAGGAGGAGAGTAATTCTGACACACCACAAACGCCTCTGTAGGAGTAAGAGAGAGAGAAGTAACCAGCCTACTACACGTATATCTCTGGCCTCCAGCAGCCCTTCAGAGTTGTTGTTATATAGATATACTCTATCTATGGCACGATGGCACTGATGACAGTATCAACACTGCTAGGGGATCATTTGCGGAGGGAGCACTGACTGACAACCCAATCCTTTTAACCTCTCAATGGGGTCTGCCACCTGTTTAACACATTTAGTGTCGAGGTCACTAAATTGTCAACAATCTAGAGTGCCACGGGTGACTTTATTCACCAAAAATGCAGAAATTTTGATGATTAATTTTGTAGCCAATCAAAGTATTGTTGCTAGGTAAACACCACATAAAACACTTGGCCCTCTAGGTGGTGAGTATTCTGGAATTCTTTGGCAGTTAGTGAGTTAACTCCAGCTCACCTATGCTGGAGTTCCTGCTGCTCCGAGGTTTGGCGCAGGTCACACCACTGAAGAAGATCTTCAGCTGGGAGTAGAGGAGAGTCACGTCTTTCCCCCGGAATATCTGCATGGGAACGACAGGAGAGAGAACCATGGCCTCACATGACTTCCACAAACATAGACAACAGACTAATAATTCAAACTGTGGTTAAAATGGCCTCTCTTCCACAATTCACAACTAGTCTCATGTCCTCCTCCAGCGTACTGCCTACCTTTGCAACAAACGTTCCTCCAGGTTTCAGGACGTGAGTGGTGATATTTAGGGCCTGTGAGGGGAGAGACCATTCATACATCAGGGACTAATACAAGAGATGAAAGAGCAGACATAACATAACGATAAGTGATTTGAAATTCAACTCGATATGAAAGTCTGTAGTCCACACACTCACAGCCAATAGCAGTTGAGCTTGGATGTACTCATCCACATCATGGAGTCCTGTCACTATGGAGACAAAACAGACGAGGACCAGTTAGAGATAGGTGATGACATTTAGCCAAATGAGAAAACAATTGCAAACACAATAAGCCAATAAGTGAAGTACAGTATAGTATATTTCTTGACCTAAAAGTGATTGACTGAAATACATGTAACCAAATGTAAGATGTCACAAGCCACAGTGAAACAAGGGGGCAGAAGACGCTCACCATCAGGTGCTCCATCACACACTACAAGGTCAGCAGGCTCTCCCTCAAAATGCCTGATCATCTCCTGGGCAGTGGATATCTAGAAGCAACCGAAATATCTTTAACCTCACAAATGATATTCACAGCTAAAGTGTTTTAATGTCTAAATCCATTACACTATGGCTAGATTCCAAACCAAACACTTATCCCATTCCCTCTGCCCTTGACGATGACTTGCACACCTTTTTCTGAAGGGTTTTGGAATTCAGCCAACACTGCGAACAATTCAGTGAGAATTTCCCTCTCAGAACAGAGTGTGTGAGCCATCCGCCCTGGTAGAAAAGACATGTCTTCGGTACCTTGGTGATGTCCCCTTGAATCTGTGTCACTCCTGGGAGAGGAGCCATCGCCTGGAGGTCGACCGCCACAATCTTCACCTCCTCACTCCTTTCTTCCTCATTCTTCTCTTCTTTCCCTCTATCAAGTCAGTCACAGGGGGGAGGGGGAGGGGACTGTATAAACGGTGGGTACATACTATTTAAAAACATCCCATACTTTCCGATGCCAAGCTAGTTGCAAATGCTACTGTATGAGAGGATTCTCTCTCGAGTTGCAAAAAAAAAAAAAAGACAGACAAACGGAAAAACACACAAAACATACCACACTCTACGGCTGAATAAAAATCTGCTTCAAGGTATCCTGTTTGTTGTGTTGTTCGGAAAGCTGTAATGAAGTAAAAAGAGAGAAACCTCTCGTAGAGTTGCAGTTGCCTAACGACAGCCAACCGTGCTTGCAGGAGTAGGAGACTAACCTGAGTTTACGGCTGAGGACCTGACTCCAGCTGCCTGGAGCGGCACAAAGGTCCACCGCCCTCTTCACACCTGAGGGAGAGGGAGATATGGAGATGGAGAGAAAGCTGTCATACTATTGTGAACCAATTTCACAGCCATAAGCACAACAATAAACTAAGACAGTCTTACCAGTGAACAGGTCAAACTCTTCATCCAGCTGTAACAGTTTGAAGGCGCTACGGGCCCTCCAGCCCTCCTCCTTGGCCAACCGGTAGTAAATGTCCCGCTTGTCCTTGGAGGAGCGACCCATCTTCACCACCAGCACCCAGGGAGCTGAGACTGAGAACAATTACAACAGCATACATGTCACATAGGGCTATTATCACATTGTTCTGTCTAAATGTATACATCCTGCACCCAATTCATTCAGCAGGAAATCATGTTGGTTAGGCTAGCGAGCTAGCAAAGTTAGCTAGCCGATTGAACCAGTCTACAGCAGCCAGCCAGCTGACTGTTCCAACTGAGAAATGTGTTCGCGTTCAACCCATCACAGACACATTTTTTATTAATTCAGTACTTGTAGGGAGTAAACATACTTTACTGCATGCACACTACTCACTTCCAGAGAGAGGCTCTGCACTGTGGCTCTTTTTCACGTGTTTTGTGTTGACGTTTACTGTCAGGACCCCTTGGCAGTTGTCCTTTTAGCGCCTGTACACATTTGAGCGCCTGTACACAATACTGTCAAATACCTTTCCCCTTCTTTCCTACCAGTTATTCACCATTTAGCTATATGAAGGAAAATACAACTTCATATGTGCATTTTATATATTCAGTGAGCATTCCCAAGCTTCCATGGTGCAAAAGTGTTCAAAAGTGAGTCCTCAAAAATGTGTTAATGGATTAAAGAGATGAGCAGGCCTACTGAATGAATAACCAAATGACTGGATGACTGGATGGATGAGCACTGATGATGCCAATGCCTATCATCCTAAGTATATACTCAGATGTATACTCATCCTAAGTATAAGTCTATGCTATCATACTGTATCATTGACCCCTAGGTGCTAAGGACACTTGGAGCTCTAGATGGCAGTACAATCAATGGTGAGAGCATAACCATAATCTCAGTTCTCAGCCGGACCACTCACCTCATGCACCAACTGCAAAACAAAACATTAAATCATATTTGCTGCTACAGACGGTCTACACCGCCCACCCTTATCATTCCAATCACTGGATAACACAATTGCTAATCAATCAGTGGGAGCATTAGCCGGCAGCATGGTCCGAAACATTTGGTCTAGCTCAGACCTGTGTCTTGGCCAATCTTGGCCCTTTTATCCATTAAGAGTATTGGACATATACAATGTCTTTCAGCAGGGTTCTGCTTATCTGCACAACTGATGAAAATCAAATAGATTACTGAATAAATTTATGATGATTTCCATTTTCATAAAGGAAATTGCTCCAAAGCGAGATATCTTGGGTGTTCCGTTAAAGCTCTGGTACTGTGCTGTACTTGACCACTGGTCCATTAGGAGCCATCGATCATTACAGGCAATGCTGGTGGAGCCGCTTTGTAAGTGCCAGGGGGCAAAAAAGCCCTTGGCCGGCGTTCAACATTTCTTTCAGAGTCACCCCTGTCGAAGCCAAGACCACAATACTGCAGACCAGCTTCCTGTCAGAGGAGAAGAAGAAAAATGCAAACTTTCTCTCTTTCTGTCTGAAATGCTGATGAGAGGACTAGCAGCCGGCGCTCTGGGATTCTGCATCACTTGTGAGATACCGTCTCCTTTATCATTGTCAAAGCCCTTTTAGCTGTTGTACATCACATGTGTTATACACCGACCCACCTTAAGAGAAAACCATCCAATCTTCTGTCAGGGGCCTTTAGGGGGAAAAATTAGATCCCATGAAGGGTGTTGATTAACTCTTGAACCGGCCTGTTCTGTCTGAAGCCTGCAGACACCCAGCCCCGTGCCGTGGGGAACCGGTGCTGGCGGTGCTGGTTGTTATCGAGCAGCCTCTCTCCCTCAGCCGGCTCGGAAATCTGCTGACCTCTGAGGGTTGGATTACCCTGCTGCCTCGCAGCCTTGCAGCCTCCACTCCAGAGCACTTGAGGACAAGGCCGGAGGACTTGATGGCGATCAATTCACATCGAGTTGCCTATCTTATAAGTGTTACATTACAGTAAATGTGTTTGCTTTGCAGTGGTCCTGCAGCCGGTGACTGCAAATATACAATGTTCCACAGATTAAGTCTGAGTGCACCTGTGGTATATTTTTGTACAGGGTATCTGATCTCAATTGATTGACACTCTCTTTCGAAGGTATGGCCTGGTACCTAATGGGACATTAAGCCCCTTACTGACTGCTCTCACACAGCAAGCATGCCCAAAACATGCATTATTATTCTATTATTTAAGTATGAGGGCATGTGCTGTGCATTAGGTTTAGGCTATACTGAAACACTATAAAACAATCATATGGCCAATTGACCTTGTGCTTACATGCCCCCTCTCTGCTCCTCTACCATCAGTTATGACAGATGCAGACATGCATCCTGGGATACCTACTCCACAGGGCTCTCACTCATGGAACAAGGCCTTCCAAGTCTGTGGGTTTTTGAAGAATGGAGCCAGCAGAGCGATCCTTTTCCATTGCGGCTCCTATAATTCCTCTCCTCTCCTGATGGCTCCACCCTCTGATGCAATCTAACCCTCAGATCCCAATTACGTCCCCTTGTCGAGACAAGTTTTATATTACATCACATTAAAGAGCCCTGAGTGATAGCTGGGCAGAGACGGCATGTGTGGGAGTTATTAGGTTTACTGATGGAGTGGGCGTCTGCGTGACTGATAAAGAGAGGTTGGATGAGTAAGTGACTGACTGACTGGTTGACTGACTGGTTGGTTGGTTGACTGACTGACTGGTTGACTGACTGACTGACTGACTGACTGGTTGACTGACTGACTCACTCATTGATTGACTGACTGACTAAATGAATGAATAGGAAAGTTATTGCCATAAAGTTATGAATGTCAGACAGACTGCTGGACCAACCGACAAAGTTTGTGTTCATGTATGTTTGTGTATATATAGGAAGGCTTAGGTGCAGTGCAGTGTTGAGCTATAGTGAGTGACACAGAGAAACTCCCATCTCCTACTGCCCCCTCATTGCAGAGAGAGAGAGAGGGGAAAGGAGGGGTGCAGAGAGTTTTTGGAAAGGCAGAGACTGCGCAGCACTGCAGACACTGGGCGTTGGCTCCACACGAGGAGGGAGGAAAAATAGAGAGAGAGAGAGAGAGAGAGAGAGAGAGAGAGAGAGAGAGAGAAAGAGAAACTCAAGGGGAGGAGAGAGACAGGAACATAAAAGCAAGCGCGAGGTGCAGAAACATAAAAGGCTCAGAGGACAGAGAGAAGTATTTAGTCGAGGGAAGATGAGAAGAAATAGGAGATTAAAGGAGGGTGAACTGTAGTCATGCAAAGTTGACCAAAAGTTTAAATACCAAAGGTTTATAGACAAGAAAAGATGCTGATGTCCAGTATTAAATCGATGATGACTCAAGTAAACGCTTGGTATGTGTGTGTGTGTGTGTGTGTGTATGTGTGTGCGTGCGTGTGTGTGTGTCTGTGCGTGTCTGTGTGTCTGTGTGTGTGTGTGTGTGTGTGTGTGTGTGTGTGTCTTCCTGTATTCTCGAAAAAGGTCTGTGTGTTTCCTGTGTGTGTGTGTGTGTGTGTGTGTGTGTGTGTGTGTGTGTGTGTGTGTGTGTGTGTGTGTGTGTGTGTGAGAGAGAGTGTGTGTGTGTGTGTCTTCCTGTATTCTTCAAAAAAGTCTGTGTGTTTCCTGTGTGTGTGCGTGTGTGTGTGTGTGTGTGTGTGTGTGTGTGTGTGTGTGTGTCTTCCTGTATTCTCCAAAAAGGTCTGTGTGTGTGTGTGTGTGTGGGGGGGGGGGGTGTAGATAGAGAGATAGAGAAAGCCTGTGACTGACAGTTTTGCCCTTGGCCTGCCTGCCTCCTCCTCTCTCAGGGCCCAAGAGGAAGCCTAGTTAGTCCACTAGCTCTCCCAGATCTCTCCTCTCTCTCTTTCATTATACATGACTCTATCTCAGGCTTACAGTGGTAGCAGCATTGCGAGTACTACACACTTCAGGAGCTGCTCAGTAATTCTCAAAGAAAGTTCTAGTTACTGACCTATAACCTACTGTACTCACTGTACAGTATACTTGCATAAGTATATACTTTTTAACCGGCTGGCTTATTGCTCATGGAATACTATGCACTTGATGGCCTTCTAGGAAAATTATGAATTAGTTAGACAGAATGGGCATAGCAGCAGAGGGAGGGAGGAAGGGTGGGAGGGAAGGAGGGGGAGAGAGGGAAGGATGGAGGGAGGGGGAGAGAGAGAAGGAGGGAGGGGTAGCCATGCTGCACAGATTGAGATGACTCACTGCTGTGGGAGAGATTCTGTAGGAGAGATTCAGATACAGTATTGATACCATACCTCACACACACAATTGTTTTTACTAGCTCACTATCTTTATTACATTCTATTGTTGTTGTTGTTGTTGTTGTTGTTGTTGCTGTTGTTGTTGTTGTGGATGTTGAGAGCTGCTCTGCCCAAGGCATTTCGTTGCGTTGTGTACTTGTATTCAATGTAATGACAAATAAACAGAACTTGAACTTGAACACACACCTCACAGATCGAGAGACTGTATATATGTTCATGTGCTGTCAATCATATCACACAGGATGGTCTCAGACTTTCACATTGTTCCACCACACTAGGAAATTGTGCTGTAACTCTTGGTCCTCTGTGGCTCAGTTGGTAGAGCATGGTGCTAACAACGCCTAGGTTGTGGGTTTGATTTCCACTGGGACCATATATACTGAAAAATGTATACACTCACTGCAATGTAAGTTGCTTTGGATAAAAGCGTCAGCTAAATGGCATATATATTAAAACAATCCAACATATTCATTTCATACCTCAGCTTATGAATATGGCCCTTGGCACAATATACACACACATACTGTACATCTGGTTGTAAACTGTGTGTATGCAGGGCTCCCTTGTAAAAGAGACCTTGACCCCCTGCTAAAATAAAGTTTAAATAAAAATAAATTAAAACATCTGTGCTGAACAGGGAGTACTACAGCTGAGTCAGAGCATTAAATGTCAGGGTGGCACCAGTGTTTGTTAGTCAGGAAACAGGAAGTCATGCAAATGTAAGTGAGTGATGACTGTGCTGTAACGTCGTACATAATTCATGAGACAGAAACTGCAGAGACGGGCTAAATGGGTTGGTTGTGAGAGGGAGATCTCAGAATCTTCAGGACAACCCTTTTCAGAAAGGAAACACGCAGACCTTTTTGGGAGAATACAGGGAGACTCAGACACGCATACACTCACGCACGCACACGCACACACACACACACACACACACACGCACGCACGCACGCACGCACGCACGCACACACACAAACACACACACACACACAAGACCACATATAGGCAAACTGGACTAGAAACACACACACACCTTCTTTGAGAATAGAGAGAGAAACAGACACACTCCTCGAGTGTTAGCCTTGAAGGCTAGCTTACACACTGAGATGTCTCTGGATGCAAGCTAGCTAAATCAGAGCTACTAGAGCCCATATCCCTCTGCTAGTCAGTGAACAACACCCTGAAGCTGTTTAGTACAGCCAGAAGAAGAAACGATGAAAGAGCAACTTCTCTTCCCCCTGGGGTTCTAGAATGGCTTTGATTCTAAAACAGAACGGTGTTGTGCCGTTCAACTCCAGCCCTAGTCTGGGCTTCATCAGCATATCTTAGTCTCTTTGTCAGAAGACAAAGGCAGAAATGTATAATTTTGCAGTGCAGGAGTGACACACCATCCCTTGAGAATAGCGAGAAAGTTGTGCGCCTCCTTCAAAGGATCCGTGGTAAAAATGCAAATGCATTTGTTCGCGTTAACCAAGTTTGGGCTTTGTTTTTGTCCCACCCACACATTCATAGAATCAAAGTATTTAACTCTGTATTACTTACTCCACAATTTAAATTATGGTTATACAGGTTTCATCATCACACATGCAAATGCACCCAAAAAATTATGTGCACACAAATAGTCTACTATATGTTTAAAAGGTAAGAGTCATGGTTGAATCTTTTTGTACCCCTCAACTCTTTTTCACTTTTAATACAGTATAAAGCAGGGGCCACAGAAAGACATGTCTGTCTTGCCTCCGATCTCATCAATATTTCAGTCACGTCATCCTTGATGAATCAGTGCTGTTGCAGTCATTCTTTTCTCACTCTTCTCTTACAGGGAGGAAACAGCAGAGTACCTTCTGTCTACTGAGAGACAGTCTACTACCAATATCAGTTATACCTCTGTGACGACTGTATTACAGTACATGCAGGACTCGACAGTTAACCCCTTAAGCTTCATGCCCTATTTGACTAATTTCCGCTTAAAAAACAGACCTAAACTAAACTGCTTATAACATTAGAAATATGATGATCACATGCAAAAGCAGCATGCCATTTGATAGGTAACACCTTGAAGTTTTGTGTGGATATGCTCAGATCATGGTTCAGACTTACATACTACACATGACAAGGAGATAAAGTAAATAATAATCAAATTAAAGCAGAATTTGGGCCAAATTATGGGCCTGTCCAGCTTAGGCTGTGTTGTATAAACAGATATGAGTTAACTCTCACTGCATAGACATTCTAACACAATAGGACAAATATGCCTATTCTCCTACAACTGGCAAGGTTTGGGCAGAAGATATCATCAACCTTGTAACTAAAGCATTAATTGTTATTTTATAAGCAGTGTCTGAGAGAGAAATTGTCTCTGTCTTTTACATTTGCATATGGATCTGTGTGTGTGTGTGTGTGTGTGTGTGTGTGTGTGTGTGTGTTACTTCAAGCAGAACGCAATGTGTGTCTCATCTCCATGATGGCATACTAACCATGAACACACACACACACACACACACACACACACACACACACACACACACTAAAAGAGAACGCAGCTCTACAGCAAGAAGTTGCACCATTGTCAATGACTCCCCGTCTTCTGCACCAAACAGGTTCGCTGCGGACACAGCACATTTCCCTGGCTCTGTTAGACAGAGAGAGAGAGAGAGAGAGAGAGAGAGAGAGAGAGAGAGAGAGAGAGAGAGAGAGAGAGAGAGAGAGAGGAGAGAGAGAGAGAGAGAGAGAGAGAGAGAGAGAGAGAGAGAGAGAGCACACAGCAGAGTGCTTACAGTATTAAACACTCTGTTAATGTACCCACTGAGTCCCGGGTGATGCAGGGACACAGAGCCACGGTATAGAAATCTCCACACCAAAAAGCCTCCAAACAAAAGCCTATTGTGGTATAGTAGAATGAGTAGAGCCCCCACACCCACACTATCATCTCACTGACCCACACTGTACAGTAGCAGG
>NC_139659.1:13605273-13700273 GCF_951799395.1 Argentina silus | reverse complement strand
TATCCTCCCCTGATGATAAATCCTGCTGACCTCAGATCCCAACGCTTTTAGACTCACCATCAGGGCAAGACCTTGTCAGTGTGTGTGTGTGTGTGTGTGTGTGTGTGTGTGTGTGTGTGTGTGTGTGTGTGTGTGTGTAGTTGTGTGTGTGTGTGTGTGTGTGTGTGTGTGGTGTATTCCAGTCACACCCTGTAGGGTTAACCTACTGACTCTGTTTGTCATTGAGATGCCATTCCACCTTGTCAGTGTGTGTGTGTGTGTGTGTGTGTGTGTGTGTGTGTGTGTGTGGTGTGTGTGTGTGTGTGTGTGTGTGTGTGTGTGTGTGTGTGCGTGTGCGCGTGAGGTGCTCGATATGCTTCTCTGTCTGTCCTCAGTGACCCTGAAGCTTGGTCCATACAGCAGATCAGCAGAGAGATCCTCCCCCCTATTGCCCCATCTCTACACCCATTGGGAACCCACAGAATAGACTAAAGATACTCCTACCTTGCATCAAATACCCTTATTTGGAGCATAAGTTCCAGTAATATTGTTCTCTTACGGAATATAGTATTTATTTTACAGTACTATACTTAGCCCCTTCAAGCAATCCAGAGGGTGGGCTAGCTACGTTAGGCTAGCTACGCTGTGTCTTCAAAGCCAGACAAATGAGCTGAGACGTACATCAAGCTGCTGACTGAATCGATACTGGCTATAGAATAGCTGAAGTGGTAGATGGAGAAGCATTAACGTTTCCTTATGGGTGTTGGAGACCTGAAGTCAATGAGCAGCTCTAAAATGGCCTCCATGAGTTGGTCATAGAGAAACAATATGGGGTCTTTAAGCTGAATGCCCTATTTGACTAATTTCTGCCTAAAAAAACAGACCCAAATTAAACTGTTTATAACATTAGAAATATGATGATCAGATGCAAAAGCAGGATGCCATTTGATAGGTAACACCTTGAAGTTTTCTGCTCAGATATGCTCAGATCATAGTTCAGAATGACATACTACACATGACAAGGAGATAATGTAAACAATAATCAAATTAAAAAGCAAATTAAAGCAGAATTTGGGCCAAATTGTCCAGCGGTTAATAATCACAGAGGAGTATGAAATGGGCTGATTGGATGAGATAGGGTCTAATGTCACTGCTCACACACACACACACACACACACACACACTCCCTCACTGCACTTTCTTCTTGAGGCAGGAGGAGCAGGGAGGTGAAATGCTAATGTATCAGGGAAATATTCCAGTCACACCCTGTAGGGTTAACCTACTGACTCTGTTTGCCATTGAGAGGGCCATTCTATCTCTTTCTCTCGCTCAGCTGAAGAGAAAGTCACTAGCCTGTGGTAAGACGTTAACCACCACTTTCTCTCTCTGTCACTCCTCTCTCTCTCTCTCTCTCTCTCTTTCTGGAATATGAAGCCACAGTGCTGGAGTTTCTCCATTTTCAACTAAAGTCATCCCCTGGTTTCGGGGGAATGTGGAATGGTGTGATTTGTGAGGCTTGTTAGTAAGTCCTGATAGGACCATCTACACTGGAACGTTCTGAATCTGCCTTATGTTACACACAGTTTCAGAGGGAGAGAGAGAGGAGGGGGGGGGGAGAGAGGGGGAGGAGGAGGAGGAGGAGAGAGAGAGAGAGAGAGAGAGTAGAGAGGAGAGAGAGAGAGGGAGAGAGAGCTGCTGATGCATTGCAGATAAAACTGCAGCTCCTGGACAACCCCACCCCTCCCATTTCCCATGGACCCTTCCGCCCAAACGCTCGATATGACATCATCATCACTGCCTCTCCCCCATCACCCCATGCAGCCCAGCTCCCCAGAGGCCCACCCCCGAGCCTCACGCCCAAACCTCCAGCACGGTATGAGAGACCCACCAGCCACACCTCTCCATGTTCTTCTGTCTTGTCACGACATCCACCCTCAGCCCGTCCATTCAACTGAATTCAACATCAAACACTTATAGGTCAGGTTATATAGCCGTGAAACCTGTGGGACAACCACTACCGCGAATTGGGAGGACTTTTAGTTTAATTCAGAACAAGATTGTCTGCAGCAGAACGATATTTGTTTTGGTGCTGTAGTACAACAGAACGGCATAACTTATGGCAGGCTGGTGGAGGTAGACATCGGAGGACGGGCTCAGTGTAATGCATGGAATGGAATGAGGAATGGTATCAAACGCATGTGTGTTTGACTCCATGCATGACAATGAGCCCAAGTCCTCCGATGTCTACCTCCACCAGCCTTCACTGCTACAGGGGTAATGATGAGTTTGTGTGCCAGATCCGATGAAGGACACCTCTGTGACAGTGCTTATGGAGAGGAGACATGAGCACACAGATGGAGGCGGGTGTCGGAGGGGAGAGCCAGACAACTACCGTATCGCTGGGAGTTGGGGGGGAGATGGGGGAGAGAGAAAGAGAGAGAGAGAGAGTGATAATGAGAGAGAGAAAGAGGGAGAGAGAGAGAGAGAGAGAGAGAGAGAGATGGGAGAGAGAGAGAGATGGAAGAGAGAGACAGAGAGAGAGAGACAGAGAGAGATGGGAGGAAGAGAGAGAGAGAGAGAGAGAGAGAGAGAGAGAGAGAGAGAGAGAGAGAGGGCAAAGGGGGCACGCTCCAGCTGGTATTTCTAAACAACCTGTTATTTATGGCTGTCTGTGTCTGTCTGGCTTGCTACCTTCATCAGCTCAGCAGCCCTGTCCTCTACCTCAGTCCACCTCTGCAGCCAATAGATATGGACACACACACACGTACACCACACACACACACACACACACACACACACACACACACACACACACACACACACACACACCCCATATCTACTCTCACATAAAGGCTCACTTCACTATTCAGTACATGAAATTATTAAAAACATACATACTCATACAACATACTCAAACACACATAGGCTGATAGTTAATCAATGAGTGTTTAATCATAAAGCATTATTTCACTCAACTTTGACTTTCACTTGAATGCTCTTTTCTCATGTGTCACAGAGACAGGCTTTTAATGAAATGAAAGACTGAACATTGACTCATACAGAATAGCTGGGATATGGACAGCCCCATTAGAGAAGACTAGGCCAGATAAACACATTTAAACCCATTGATTGTGTGTGTGTGGTTGGGTGTGTGTGTATGTGTGTGTGTGGGTGTGTGGGTGGGTGGGAGGGTGTTTGTATGTGTGTGGGTGTGTGTGTGGGTGTGTGGGTGGGTGGGAGGGTGTTTGTATGTGTGTGGGTGTGTGTGTGGGGGGGTGGGTGGGTGTGTGTGTTTCCATCCATCCTTGGATCCGGTCCATGCCATGGATCGTTAAATCTCTGTCCTCATATGGCCCTCTTTCCCTGCCAGTTGAGCTGCTGAGTCTGAGGTTTTTACACGAGTATCGAGCACCACACACACACACACACACACACACACACACACACACACACACACACACACACACACACACACACACACACACACACACACACACACACTGTACTCACACACACACATACTGTACACACACATACACACACATACACACACACTGATCCCGCAGAGCTCTTGTACAGCCATGACTCTGCATCACTGTTGTAAGTATCCCTCCCTCCATCCCTCCCTCCCTCCCTCCCTCCCTCCCTCCCTCCCTCCCTCCCTCCCTCTCTGAGACATGCTCTCTGCCTGTACATTAATAAAACATGACCAGTAGTGTAAGACATCCAGGACAGTGGGTTGGCAGCAGGCCAGCTGGCACAGAGGCAGAGGGTCCTCATGTGAACTCCAGGGGAAGGTGTATGTGGTGATATAGTGGGTCAAATCCCACATATAGATCCAGCACCTGTGTGTGTGTGTGTGTGTGTGTGTGTGTGTGTGTGTGTGTGTGTGTGTGTGTGTGTGTGTGTGTGTGTGTGTGTGGCCAGGCTCTATTGATCTTAGCTACAGTAATGTCTCTGTTGCCATGCCACGCCCTGTTAGCTTCAATCAGTAGCAGATCAATCACTCCAATACCAGTATTGATTACCCAGACGTCTGATACTCCCTCCTCTGCATTCCTCCCTTCATTCTGGTTGGTCAGAGTGATACACATCCTTAGTCCTGATCTGTTCTCAACTGCCATTGAATGACTGTGGTGAATGTAGCAGAGGAGGCTGGTGGAGGTGGAAATCGGAGGACGGGGGCACATTGTAATGCATGGAACAGAATGAAGAATGGTATCAAACACAGATACCACTACTCATTCCATTCCATGCATGACAATGAGCCCCCGTCCTCCGATTTCTACCTCCACCAGCCTCCCCTGGAATTTACAGCAGTCATTCATGAATCTAATATGACAGGGACTGAGCAGAGATACTCATTATTGGGATGAAAAGGTGATACTGAGAGCAAGAAGCTTTGTAGAACAGATGATAGTGTGTTTCAAAGGAGGTTCTATTACAGGTCTTGGGTCTGGTCTCCTCCCTGTTTGAAGTGTTTCTGCAGTGGTGATGGCCAGTGGGGCCGTACAGAAGGACATAATTGGGGGAACTATGTTCTGTGGGATGGGTTGAGCTGGGCTGGGACGGGCTGCTCTCGCCTCTCTCTCTCTCTCTCTCTCTCTTTCTTTTTCTTTTTTTTCCTCTCTCTCTCTCTCTCTCTCTCTCTCTCTCTCTCTCTCTCTCTCTCTCTCTCTCTCCTCTCTTACAGAGCCGGTTTCTGCTGCAGTGCCACTTGAAAGCACTCCAAGCCTTCTGCAGTGCGTTGCAGCTTGTGCCCTGGTCTGAATTTAAACAACACCCCTCTCTACCCCCTACCCCCCACCTACCCCCCCCCCCCCCACCACCACCCACCCCACCACCCCATCATCACACCACTCCTACCATGCCAAGCCAAAAGCACCTTGAGGGCTAGTAGCTGGCCTGCTGTACCTGTGTGGAGATTTATGTTGATTTGTGTGGAAGGCTGAGAGCAGCAGGAGAGCAGAGAGAGAGAGAGAGGCAACAGAGGTCAGCAGTCCCAGTCTAGGACATTTGACTATCCGCAAAGAAGCAGTCAAGTATTACTTGGCCACAAGTACACACACTCACACACTCACACACTCACACGCTCAGCTGAAGAGAAAGTCACTAGCCTGTGGTAAGACGGTAACCACCACTTTCTCTCTCTGTCACTCCTTCTCTCTCTCTCTCTCTCTCTCTCTGTGTCTCTCTCTCCCCGGAACAAACACAATCTAAAATTGGATATTAGGCTAGCTCCACAGAGCAAATTGTTGGGATGAAAAAACAAGAACAGAGATAAGAGAACACACACAAACTTTATTAACGTGATTAACAACAAGTGTCTAATTAAATCTCTGACATAGCAATAACTTATTCTCCCCACTTAAGCTTGTGGTATAAAAAGGTGACCGGGACATCCGAATCAATATGACAAAATACAATTAAACTCATATTGATTTCTAAGTTGTAGGTAGGCAAACGGGAGAGGGGGGGGGGGAGAAAATAGCCTCACCATTTTGCTAAAAATAGCTGCATCATTTTGTTGCATTACCTGCAGCGGTTGCAGCTAGAGGGTTTGCAGTGACCTCTGTTACCTCTGGGGAGAGCGCAGCAGGGCTGATGGGAGATCAATAAGGCTGGCTACAGGCTGCAGCCAATCAGATGGACAAACCACACTGCAGCGTTACTCTTCAAAAGAATCATCTCCATGCAGGGAATAAGACACACCCCTCAGAGTCCCATGTGGTCGATTCTCCAAGACATCCTTTTGCATTTCTTAGTGAGAGTGGTCTCAGACGCATCCTTAAAACATTATGCAGTACAATTCTGCACTTCTAAGTGAAAGTAGATGGATCCAAATTAAACAGAACCATTCCACTGATGGGATTGGTGTAGGCCCTATTCAGGGCGGTTGGAGCAGTGCCATAATTCTTGATTGTTGTAATGGAAATACAGTGGGAGTCCAGTGTTAACATAACATGCTGAAAATGTAAATGTATAATTACATTATTTGTAAAAGAGCTTCTTTTCCAATTAGTTAAAGGGGCAATCTGTTACTGGTACATCCTTGTTTGAAGTTTTAAATGAAAGATATATAGCCATTTATTCTTGAAGAATAAAATGTATAAATGCCTTAAGAGCTTAGTTCAACTGTCTTACCCAAAATATGTTTGTTTTACTCCATTGTAAACAATGCAATTATAAACAAACACTGTATAGCTTCAAAACATGGTTAAAACTATTATTCTGATGTCATGGATGGTCAGTCCTTGCATCCATAGCTCCGTCTAGGAATCTGAGAGTGGTTACATTTATCCAGCCCCGTCCCTCAGCTGTTAACCAACAAAGTGGAGAGGAGACCACTTTGTTGTTGTTTTAATTACAGATTGCAGCTTTAAGCTCTCAGGAAAGCTAATTAATTTAGCGTGGAGGAGATAAGTCCTCATTGACCTGAGTGTAGTGAGTTTGGAGATACCTATCATGGAGTTACTTTGGACCCAGTCTGTCTGTAGCCACAGGGCTGAGTTTAGATCACTGGTGGTGGGTGAGTTAATGGTTACTGTAGGCTACGTACTGTAAATGTGGTAGACTGATTTCATCACTATGGAATGAGAAATACATGAGAATACTGCTGGATTTATTGAAGATCATAAAAAAAAAAAATCCACAATTCCATACATAAATATTCTACAGTGAAAGAATAAAATAAATGTGCATTTGTGACAATAGATGCAGTTAAGAGTGAGCTTTCAATTGTCTGCCATCTTATTTTCAACGGAAGCCAGATCAGTTTGAAACTTCAACAATAAATAAATGAAAATGCTCTTTTGGCCCACCGCGCCAGCAGAGTAGTATTATCTCTCTGTCAGAGGGACTTGTTAGCTTCCATAAATACACCGGGATTCAATGACCGATTGAGATGGCTAGATTAGATTCTGTATCAGGCAGCAGGATAAATGTGATTATAGGGATACAATGAGGCATATCCATCACTGCAAAGATGCTTTAATTAGAAATGACCTGAAATAAGACAAACACAAGAGGGCTGATCCGCCAAGTCCATATTTCCATATGAAGTGAGATAGGTCTAGTCTTGGTGAATGACCTTCAAATACGTCCTTTTACATACTAGTTAAAGTATTAGAATTACTAGTAGATTGAAGCATCCGTTTGCATGTTGGTCTCACCTATCATGCGCCATCGTTAGGTCACATGGTAATACTCTGATCTTGGGACTGTTGGTGTTGAGAGTGAATCGACCACCTACCGAAGACGTGATGAAAGCACATTTACATCAGTACTCAGCAAATAAGGTCGGCATTACCATGTTCGGTAAACAAGGATTAAATGGTCTAGCAGGATACTAGTTTAATTCATTCCATATCTCAATCAATCGTATAGATATTACCTTAGAAGAACTAATAGAAAAACTGTCACCAAAACTTCATCTTTCAAACGACTGAGGCGCTATGCGATTCCCCAGTTTCTGTCCATGGGACTGACAGTAGCTGTCCATGGTCCTGATCTTGTTCTCCGCCTGAATTGTCTAACTGTAAAAACAACCTTTCTGTCGAACAATGTGCAAAAACACTAGGTGACATTTGGCTATCAGGCTAATCACAACTGCTTTATAAATCATAAATCAGCCTTATGCTTACGCTACAAAGATGCATCTATCATCTTTCTCACTCTAGTGTACAACATTTAAAGACAATTCTGATTATATCACTGTGAGAAGGGCAATATGATCTAAACTCAGCGACACCATATAGCCTAATGAATCCAGCCGCTGCATGGTTTAGCATGAATGATTAAGCTCTGGTACATCTGAATGATAATCGCTCCTTTGCTTTTTCTCCCGGTTTGTAATTATTCCTCTGCTTTTTCAAAGTGCCACCCACGTGGTGTTGTCTGACCGGGTCCACTAACAGTGAGTCTTGGGGGGGAGACGTGCCCCCTCCCCCTCCTCCTCTCGATCAATGGGCCAGTTAAAACAGCCCCTACATGCCTTTTTAGCGATTGCGCCTCGCATATAAAAGGAGCAGGCGGTGAGCTTTTGTCGGTGTGAGACACGCACCCCGCACCTGCACGCATAACACACACACACACTACACTCGCCACACCGCCTTCACCTCACAACACCGTCCCCCGCCATCTACACTCTGCACCCCCTGTCTGGCCGGATGAGTTACCCGGTTGACACGATAGGGAGTCCCTTCAGGAGAACCATGGATACTAGGACCAGCTACGGCCGCTCCACCGGCACCCCGTCCAGCGGTTTCCGCTCCCAGTCTTGGTCCAGGGCCAGCCCGGCCTCCACGATGACGAGCTCCTACAAGAGGAGCGTCAACATGCCGGTAGCCAGAGCCTACAGCTCCACGGTGCTCAGCTCCGCCGACAGCGTTGATTACAGTCAAACCTCACTGATGAACGGAGACTACAAGCGCTCCAACGAGAAAGAGCAGCTTCAGGGACTCAACGACCGCTTCGCCGGCTACATCGACAAAGTGCACTACCTGGAGCAGCAAAACAAGCAGATCGAGGATGAGATCCAGGCGCTGCGTCAGAAGCAGGTGTCGCAGTCCCAGCTGGGCGACGTTTACGACCAGGAGCTGCAGGAGCTGCGCTCCATGCTGGAGCAGATCCACCACGACAAGGCTCAGATCCAGCTCGACACGGACCACATCGAGGAGGACATCCAGCGAGTGAGGGACCGCTTCGACGAGGAAGCCCGCATCAGGGAAGAGACGGAGGCGATCATCCGGGCGCTGAAGAAGGACATGAACGACTCGGAGTTGGTGAAGTCGGAGTTGGAGAAGAAAGCCCAGTCGCTGCAGGACGAGATCGCCTTCATCCGCAATAACCACGAGGAGGAAGTGAGCGACCTGTTCGCCCAGGTGCAGGCGTCGCAGGTGACCGTGGAGAGGAAAGACTTCCAGAAGACGGACATCACCGAGGCGCTGCGGGAGATCCGCTCCCAGCTGGAAGGTCACTCCAACCAGAACCTGCAGCAAGTAGAGGACTGGTTCATGTGCCGGTACTCCAAGCTCACGGAGGCCGCCGAGCAAAACAAGGACGCTATCAAGTCCGCCCGGGATGAGATCTCTGACTACCGCCGCCAGCTACAGTCCAAGACCGTGGAGTTGGAGTCCGTCCGGGGCACCAGAGAGTCGCTGGAGAGGCAGCTGAACGACATCGAGGACCGACACAACAGCGACCTGGCCAGCCTGCAGGTATGAGACTCGCTATGGGGAGTTGTTAAAACTCTGATAAAGTGTTCTGTAAAGTTTTATTCTTACTTTACTCATAGTGGAGTCATTAAATAATGATTTATTTTATTTCATTTTCATTTGTATGCGATGAATTAAGGTTTTATTTCTGTCGCAACAGATTTGATTTGTTGTATCTTTTCATATTGGTTTCTTTTAATCACCTTGGTGTTAGTGACGCAGTTCCCTTTAGCCTAATACTTTGATCATAGAGAGACATAAACCTGCATTGCGTCTCCGCATAGTGTATTGGTTAGATTTAGGATATAAACGTATTTGTTTTTACTTTGTGTGTACTTATATTTCAACTAAGATGTGCGCAATGGTACCTGTACGCATTATGGCGCATAGATAAATGGCACAGTGCTGACATCTTATGGGCAGAGCGGCTCAATCTCTCAGACATTTCTAGAGCATTACAAACTGCGAAGGTTGGTGCAAGTCAGGACATTAGGGGTTAAGGGGAGACACAATGCAGCAGACGTTTTTTTTTTCTTTTTCGTTGCTGAGTCAGAGACGCTGGTCGATGCGTTCATTGGCTGTGTCCTTGCATCACCCCACAGAAATGTCGAGGATGCTATTGAACAACGTTGAAGGGGGGGGGGCTGCCCTTGAAACAACGCATTCACTCTCTCTAGAAAGCAATACTGCGTCAGAATACATTATTTCACAGAAGGACAATAAGCTTTGGTGCAGGGAGGTCTGCAACATGTCCATATTTAACTTTGAAAACAGACAGAACAAAACATCAACTTTTCTTAACAACACATCAACACTTTTAATGCAAATTCAAGGGGATGCAATATGCTTCACATGGACAGTAATCAATATGACATTGAAAGTAATTCAGTCATTCCCAGTATCCAAATATATAACTAGCATCTGGGTTGTTGTTTTTTTAGCAACAGTTTTTTTCATGGATCAAAGTGTTTTTTGGATAACTGTGTCCTTCCAAAATGCTACCAAAATATAGAACATGAATCATTTCAAAGTGTTCCATCTTATGCCCCCACTGACCAGTGTGTGTTTCTCTCTCTCCAGGAGACCATCCACCAGCTGGATAATGAGCTCAAGGGCACCAAGTGGGAGATGGCGCGTCATCTGCGCGAGTACCAAGACCTACTCAATGTCAAGATGGCCCTTGACATCGAGATTGCGGCATACAGGTACAGTAGCCCACGATGCAATGAAGAGGAATAACTCCTTAACATGGCAGCACACACACACACACACACACACACGCACACACACACTACAAAATAAAATGTAGACTAAATATAAGTTTTGATTGATTGAAATCACTTTTTAATCATTGAATAGCTAATTCATCATGAAGCTAAGATATTATTTCAAAAATCAAATCAAATTTTATCGGTCACGTACATAATAAAATATAGTCAAACAAACTATTAAAGCATGTAGGCATTTATTTACATAATCTCCTTTTTCTACTTCTCGTGCAGGAAACTCCTAGAGGGAGAAGAGACCCACTTCAGCACCTTCCCCTACCGCCAGGCCGTCACCTCCAAGAAGTCCAAATCCGAGCCTCCCAAGATGAAGGTCCAACACAAGTTTGTAGAGGAGATCATTGAGGAGACCAGGGTTGAGGATGACAAGTCAGAGATGGACCTGGCCCTGGCTGATCTAGCCCAGGAGCTGTCTGCCGCCCTGGGAGAGGGAGGAGATGACGGAGAGGAGGAAGGAGAGGATGAGGGAGAAGAGGGTGGAGAAGAAGCGGAGGAAGAGGCAGGAGAGGAAGAGGTTGTTTCCGCCACCGAAGCCAAAGTAAGCTCCAGTGCACCCGCTGAGGAGGAAGAAGAGGAGGACAAAGAGGGTGGTGATGAAGATGAAGAGGGCGCTGAAGAGGGAGAGAAAGAAGAGGGTGAGGAAGAAGGTGAGGGTGAGAAGGGGGATGATGCGGAAGGAGCTGAAGAGGGAGAAGCAGAGGAAGATGGAGGACAGGGAGCGGAGGAAGTTGAGGAGACAGTTCTGTCCTCCAAGGCCCCAGAATCAAAGGCCTCTCCTGACAAAGAAAAGGCAGGAGAGAAAGAGGGAAGTGGAGGAGAGGAAGAGGCAGAGGGGGATGAAGAGGAGAGTGGTGATAAGGACGAAGATGCAGGCAGCGTCAAAGGATCCAAAGATGAAGAAGACAAGGAAGATGAAGGCAAAAAGGTAGAAAGTGAGAAAGATGAGGCAAAAGGAGAGGATGACAAAGCAGAGGACAAAGCAGACAAGGATAAGGCAACTGTAGCCAAGACAGAGGCTCCTAAAACTGAGGCCCCCAAGGGAGAAGCTGCCAAACCTGAGGTCCAAAAAGCAGAGGCCCCCAAAACAGAGGCCCCTAAGCCAGAGTCCCCAAAACCAGCATCCCCCAAGCTTGGATCCCCAAAATCTGAAACCCCAAAACTTGGATCCCCTAAGTCTGAGTCCCCCAAGCTTGGCTCCCCAAAATCCGAATCTCCCAAGGCTGGCTCCCCAAAATCCGAATCTCCCAAGGCTGGCTCCCCTAAGTCTGAATCCCCCAAATTAGGATCCCCTAAAGCTGAGTCCCCAAAGAATGAGAAACCAGAACCCAAACCAGAGGCTCCCAAGACAGAGGCTCCCAAGGCCGCAGAGGAGAAATCAGACAAAAAGGAGGAAGACAAGAAAGTCGAGACGAAAGACGTAGCCATGAACGGAGACATGGAGAAGACCAGCAAGGACACAAAGGACGAGGGGAAGAAAGAGACGGCAGATGACAAGGACGTCATCTCCAATGGCGTAGACGAGAGCCCCACCAAGGAAGACCCCAAAGATGACCCCAACCAGAAGGTAGTCATCACCAAGACGGTGGAAACCATCACCACCGGCGAGGACGGGGCCAAGCATGTCACCAAATCTGTCACCGTCACTGAGACCGTGAAGGAGGTGGAAGAGGTGGTGCAGGAGAAGATGGTGTCCACCAAGAAGACAGAGAAACACTCCAGCCAGGCCATCAAGCAGGTGGCTGAGGCCGAGTGAAACAACGCTTCCAACTCCCCACCAACCCCCACCGAGGAGGCTCAGAGACAAGGAGACATGACAGCAAGCGATCAACCCAGAACTAACATAACAAAGACGTCATACAGCTAGAGCGATGTAATAACGATAACCACTCTCAAACATACAAAAATAAATAAGCATAGAGAGAAGCCATATTGATGCGACATAGCTAAAAATTCAAAAATGCATGTTGAGTGAAAGCTTTAAAAAACGGGCTTTGCTGCAGATGCGGTCAGGATTAACGGGAGCGGGAAGTAAGATTCTCTGTTTATCTCCTCATGTCTTTCTTCTTCTGCAGTTCACGGGTGAGGGCTCACGGGTGGGGGGGGCGTCTGCATGCGAGCTCGGGGGGGGGGGGAGCCCCCTTCCTCTCTAATCTGTATGTATGGGGATGTATGTAAGGGGTACACAGCGTGCACAGTGTAAATGTGTCTGAGAGTGAAAGCGATGGATCTGAATAAGTCAAATTAGGTTTTTTGGAGTTCGAAAATAAGGGGGGGGGGTAGAGGTGGGTGGGATGGGTGCACTTTAGAGACACGTGATGAAAAAGTAGCCTTATTACTTGTTATGATGAAGATACCAACTGAGCCAAATAATGTACAGTACAAGAATACAACAAGACAGTCGAGAACGAGATGAGACGATGGTGCAATGAAGTCATGACCATAATACATACAGTACCCGACGCAACTAGAGCATAAAGAACCTGAAGATCTCCTAGCCTTAAACATGCTTTTTATCCGTGTCTATTTATGTTTACTTTACGAGTGCAATCGAAAAATAAACCATGTAAATGCGCACACATACATTGTTGTATGCATAGGATGAACTTGAATTTAAGCCTAACTTACAGTAAATGAGGTGCTACAGTTTGCAAATCCCATGTCTTTCCTCATCATGAACGATTTCCCAGCAGCATTTGCTCAATAAATGTCATACTGAAATACAAACCTGGTCTGCTGTTGTGTTGAAGTGTTGCGTGTTGTTGATGATGCAGTTATCAGTGCATGTATTTGTTTTCTTGTGTAGCTTGTGTAGTTCACCACAGTGTGAACACAATGGTCTACACCGTCATTTGCTTGTGTGGGGAAGAGATAATATTCCTAATTGTGGTCTAGAAATTAGTAGAACACTGCTTTTCTGAGCTTAGAATGATCATTTTGAACATATTATAGCATTTTGTACATACAGAATTATACACAATCACATCAACATCTGGAGGCTGGACAGCCTTCTAACAGTATAACCCCTAAACACACATTTTAACAAGTTGTCTAATACATCACTTAATTAGATATCTTAATACACAAAATATTTTTTATATTTTCATTACTAAACCCATGCAATCATTTGCTTCACACAAACATGGAGAAAATAAGAAAATTCACATCATAGTCATAGATACAATGGTTGATCTGCTTTTGTGACAGAAAGATTTATAGCAAAGCCATGTGATTTAGTATTTTCCAATTATTTTTAGGAGAATGATTGAGAGGAAACTACTAGGATAGTCATACTAAGTATCTATGATAACCACATCAGGAGATCCATCTAAAGGGGCCCGTAGGTAAACAACTGTACTTGTAACTTCAGCAAATCGGTAGAAAAGGCAGAAGAGAGAAAGTCATAGCAGAGGTCTATTTGTAAGTGTTTCTCAAAACGGTGAGAAACCTACCTTTCTGACTTGATTATGTTCCTGACGTGTCCTCGTTTAGACAACCAGTCAGACATGAAACCATACAGTACTCGTGCCGCACTGCTGTTGCTTGTCCTCACATGACCTACCGGACTACTGTACCTCCCAACACTGCCTGTAGGTGACGATCATATGCTTCCAGAGGTTTCCACCAATCTCAGCCCCGGGCCGAGACATACTAGAGGATCATATACACAGAAGTGGGCAAAATGTGACGTGGTAGACGTGGTGGAATAACTCGACACCTCCGCAATGCAGGTCTATTTTATTTATTTAATTTATTTTTCTTTATTTTCAAGGGTGGTGAGGGGGCGGGGGGTGGCGGGGGGGGAGGGGCGTTGTCATCATCATTACTTTTATGTTGTTGCGGCAGTTACATAATGAGGTTATTTGTTAACGAAGCGCATATCACCAGCCTATGTGTTGAATGGAAATAGTGTCTAGCTCACGCTCTCCGGTGCTGTGTAGCCCCTGACTCTGCTGATGGCTACAGTGAGGTTTGTAACTCAGCATTCTCATGGTCTGCTGAAGGAGGCGTCTCATTTGCCAAGCATCATAAAATCTGCCCCAAAGTCTCCCGCCGTCTCAGGAGTAATTGAACCTCAGGACTGATGGCAGACGTTACGCCTCTCAGGCTGTGTGTGAGCCTATAACAGTGCCAATCAGTGTCAGCATCAGCTTGTCAGACCCTGAGGCGACCTGAGCTGCATAGCTGATGTTGGTGCCTCTGAGGTGGACCGGCAAGGTGAACGCTCCCCCTGCATGTGAGGAGGCAGCAGTAGAGGAACAGCCCTGTCACTGTGATGATGATGATGATGCCTGCACACCCTGAATACCAAATAGAGGAATATGGAAACTATATAAATGGACATCTGTGTGTGCGTGTGTGTGTGTGTGTGTGTGTAGCGGGGAGATCTGTGTGTGTGTGTGTGTGCGAGTGTGTGTGCATGCATCCTATGATCAGTCCTACAGTATGATAGTCCTTATGACTAAACCATTCATCTGAAGTTATGGACAGAGATGGATGGTTTAGTCATAAAATGGATGGCTCATCTACCAGATTTTATCCAGTCTGACAGTGATTTATGAAGTTGCAGTAGTGTGATCGTGCCTGGAACATATTCAATTGAATTGAGTATTTAATCAGCTTTATTTTTTATTTATTTTTTCAAATACATTTTTAATCAATGTTCTTTATGTAATTAATGGGTTTTAATGTTTTTTTGACCCCTTCTCATTATAAATCCATTTTACATGATATCTGTATGTCAAACTGATTTCTGCAGGGTCAAAAATATTTAAGTCAGACTACGAGAATAGATTTAATTTCTAATATATCAACTCATCTCCAATTTACAAGAAGACAAAATACCAAGATTTTAAACATCGTTTATTTTTGAATAGTCATTAAACTTTCACAAGTTTCAATGAAGACAAAATAATTAATGACACGCTCTGTTTGACTTTCAATAGTATTTATTTAACCTTCCAAAAACCACACACTCACAGCCTTGCACACAGGCCCAGCACCCACTCTGACATACACACACTTGTGAAGGATTTGTGTAACCAGACATGTTTTGAATAATTTCAGGATCTTTGCAAGCAATTAACCGTTTGATTTGATGCAGTATCGCACTCTGATAATCTTGTAGTATTGAGCACCGTGTTAACAAGCACACTTTGAGAAGTTACAGTAATGTAGGTTATCTCTACTGTTTGTTGAGGTTTGATTAGACAGTCTTTTTCCTTATGGGTCTCGTTACGATCTACTTTTTAGCCTTTGGTTTCTCAGATTCATCTTTCTTCTTCTCCTCAGCAGGTTTCTCAGTCTTCACCTCCTTGGGCGCCTCTTTCTCATCCTTCTCTTCTTTGGTATCTGCTTTCTCATCTTTTTTCTCCTCACTTTTCAATTCAGCTTCTTGCTCTACCTCTTTTTCACCCTCCTTTTTATCTTCTCCTCCCTCTTTTTCTCCCTCCTCCTCTGCCTCTCCTTCCTTCTCCTCAGTCTCCCCACCCTCTCCTTCCTTCTCTTCCTCCTTCTCTCCCTCTTCCTCAGCAGTTTCTTCCTTCTGCTCGGCCTCATCACCACCTAAGCCAAAAGAGGAAATTGTTCATTTTGTTAGTTGTTAATTGTAAAAATATCAACAATGAATTATTCATGCAATGTGCTGAAACAAGGGAGAGTATTTCCTGAGAAAATATCCACACACTAACCTTCTTCTTTAGCATCCTCTCCACCTTCCTCCTTCTCCTCTGTGTCTTCCTCCCCACCTTCATCAGCCTTCTCCTCTCCCTTCTCCTCTTCCTCCTCCTTCTCTTCCTCTGTCTTCTCCTCCTCTCCTTCTTCTTCCTTCTCCTCTCCCTCCTCTTCCTTCTCCTCCTCTTCCTCCTTTCCCTCCTCCTCTTCCTCTTCCTCATCCAGTGGTAGGCTGGCCTCCTCCTGGTGAGCCAGGCTAGCAGAGATGATGTCATCTCCGGTAGCGAAGGAGGAGAGGAGGCGTGCGGTCATCAGATAGGGCGTCCGGGAGCTCAGACTGGGCGGCATGGAGTACACGGACCGGCCATAAGAGGGAGTAGCTGACAGGGTGAGGGAGTACATGCTGGACATGCCCCCAGACCCGCCCACACTGAAGCGAGACTCCTCCCCCTCCAGCAGCTTCCTGTTGAGGTAGAGGACCATGGGAAATATATGATATTGGTGTTATGAATGCTTTCACGTGAAAAGGACAGGATGTTTTAGACAGAAAAATTATCTAATGACTCCTGCTGTGACTGGTAGGTATCCTAACCTAGCAGCTACGATCTTTAAAGGTGTCCTTAGCACTCCAATGAAATAATGATGTAGTCAAGGTTACTTCAAATGTACTCTTCTTACTTTACTATAATCATCATGTTATGTTCGTTTAGGTTTCATTAAACACGACAACTATGGTCTGTTGGGTCCTACCTGTAGGCAGCGATCTCAATGTCCAGGGCCATCTTGACATTGAGCAGGTCCTGGTATTCCTTGAGGTAGCGGGCCATCTCCTGCTTGGTGCCCCTTAGCTCATTCTCCAGATCGCCGATGGTGTCCTACAAGGAAGGGTTAGGAGTCATCCGAAGGACATAAGGAATACAACTGTTGCTGATACAACTGTGAAACTATTTTGTGTCACCAAATAAAAAAATGGAAAATGAATTCAATGCAATACATCTTTGGACTTTTAGAGTCTTAAAGGAGGTTTATCCATAATTTATTTAGTAATTTATTAATTAGTATTCACAAATCACAGTTTATAAACATGTAATACATTATGAATTGCAAAACCTAGTTAATAAACATGTAATAAGCATGTAATAAACCTGCAGTACCACCACTGACCTGCATGGAGGCTATCTCAGCGCTCTGCTTGTCCTCCATGTCATGCAGTTGTTTCTCCAGGGACTGGTTGAGGCCCCTGCAGGCGTCAATCTCCAGCAGGCGGCCCTGGAGCTGGCGCCGGTACTCCCCCACCTCGTCTCTGGAGCTCCTGACAGCATCGCTGTGCTGGGCCACACTCTCCGACAGTGACCCCACCTTCCCACGGAACCAGTCCTCGGCCGACTGCATGTTCCTGGCCGCCAGTCTCTCGTACTGGGCCCGGATGTCCCTCAGAGCCCCGGACAGGTCCGGGGTGGTGGCCTCTGTCTCCACAGCCACCTGGGCCCCGAGGTGAGCCTGGGCCTGCAGTTCGGCCACCTCCCCCTCGTGGAGCCTCTTCAGGAAGGCCAGCTCATCCAGCAGGGTCTCCACCCTCTTCTCCAGCTCGGCCCTGGCCAGGGCGGCCTGGTCGGCCCCGCGCCGCGCCTCCAGCAGCCTGCCCTCCGCGTCCTCGCGGGCCAGCACCTCCTCCTCGTAGCGGGCCTGCAGGGCGCTCAGGGCCTGCTCCAGACGTTCCCTCTGGCCCAGCGCCCCCTGCTGCTCGGCGCGCGCCTCATCCACGGCTGCCCTCAGAGCCCGGGCCTCCTGCTCATACAGGGCCCGCAGGCGGGACGGCTCGGCGTGCTTCTGCCTCAGCAGCACCAGCTCGGCCTCCAGCGCACGGTTCTGCTGCTCCAGCTCGCGCACGCGCTCGATGAAGCCGGCGAAGCGGTCGTTGAGGTCCTGCAGCTGGACCCGCTCCTGGGTGCGCACCGTGCGGAACTCGGAGCTCACCTGGGCCGCCTGGCTCAGCTCCAGATCCACGGAGTGAGAGGAGGAAGAGGGGGAGGAGGAGGAGAGCAGCGTCCGGCCGGGAGACGAGTACTGCAGACGGGAGGTCACGGAGGAGGAGAGGGGGGAGGCGTGGGAGGAGTAGGCCGAGCGAGACCTCCCCCTGGATACTGACCTCTGGGGGGTGCCCTCCACATACCAGCGACGGTAGGAGGAGGAAGGGGTGGAGAAGTAGGGGTCAAAGGCAATGCTACTCATGGCTGGGCTGAGAGGGCGGGCTGCTCTGCCTCTCCTCTCTGTCTCTGGGTGAGTGTGTCTGCGGGGCTGCAGGTTCAAGCCCGGACTGATGCTCTTCTGCTGCAGTGGCTCGGGCTTTTATAGCAGCGGGGAGAGCTCTGACGCAAGTGCTTTCCCCCAAACTCTGACTATGCGGGATCGATAGGCTCACACTGCAACGGAGAGAGAGAGAGAGAGAGAGAGAGAGAGAGAGAGAGAGAGAGAGAGAGAGAGAGAGAGAAAGACAGAACAAGCGAGCGAGCGAGAAGAAGAGAGAGAGAGAGAGAGAGAGAGCGAGGGAGTGGGGGAGCGAGAGAGAGAGAGACAGGAAGAGAGGAAGGGAGGGGTGAGGAGGAGAGAGGTGGAGAGGTATAGAGAGAGAGGATGCAGAATTTGGGAGGATTGTTTTCGAGGGAAACTAGGTTGATAAATGTTTTCTAGGCGGTCTTCTTTGTTTATGTCACATACAGTAACCTTGACTTATAACATCCTCACTTTCATGCACAGAAAGTGAGTCCCAGAGGAAAACCAATGTCAAATGAAGCGCATATCCTGCAACTGATGGAATGTCCATACTTAGCTAAAATCCTTGAGTTTGGACTCATTTGAATGTAGGTCCCTCAGTCCCCTCTGCAAAGGAAGAAAGTGTGGTGTCCTGGTTATAGCTACGGTAATATTCATACACACAGCTGCTCAAACTTAACAGTGACACAGCACCTCCCCTGCTGGCTGAGAAGAGAACTACACCCATGACCTCAGAAGCCCTGCAATGATAAATACACTGTAGCACACACAAGACTGGGTGCTCGATGGTCAAATATGTGGTGGTTTTTCGATGGTGAAAAAGCTGTTGGTTATTCATTTATGGGATGGCTGGCAGGCTAATCATATCTCTTGTCACTAGATATGGCCAATGTGGTTTGTGGATATGTTATGTTGTCAAATCTGCAGATTTGTTTGTATTTTCTTTATGACTCAGCAAACTTTGTCGTTGATAGGAGAGAAACAGTGTAAGAGAATCAAATTGAGAATCACATTACAAATGCTTTAGTTCCGCTTACTGTACATTCTGGGAATACTAGTGCAAGCACTTATATGTTGTAGTCTTAGGAAAAATGACTTTAATCCACCTACACTTATCATACTTCAGGGGTCTCCCCTGTACAGAGGGGTTTGAGGAGAAGCCAGGCGGTCTGTTTTGTGACATTGTCAGGCTAATTCCCCAGTCTTCTCATCTTTCTGCATAACGGGAACCATGACTGTCAATAACACTCAGGTGCTGACACAAACACCCCCTTCCTGGGGGAGGGAGGGAGGGAGGGTGGGAGGGACCTCTGATGCTGCTTTGGACTGTTGACTGACAGAATGGAGAGGCTGGCTGAGTGACTAGACATAGAGCTATGAGCTTGTAACGTGTGTAGTTCTGTATGCACCTTGTGTATCAGGGGAGGCTGGTGGAGGCAGAAATCGGAGGACGGCCTCATTGGAATGCATGGTCTGGAATGCAGAATGGTATCAAACCCAAGCATTACAATGAGCCCGTCCTCTGACTTCTGCCTCCACCAGCCTCCCCTGGTATGTATGCTGCATGTAGCCTCCATTATGTATTCGTCAGCATCTGTGTGAAAGAGCTGTATAGCAGGTACAGTATATGTCCATGCATCTTATAGTACAGTGAATGTGTGTTGTTTGTCTGTTTGGTATTCCTATGGTTTTGCTGAGGCAGCATACACCCCCCATGTTTAGTGAGAACACTAGCCAGAGCACACAGAAGGGAGCGGGGGGGGGGGGCAGGGGGTGGGGGGTGAGATGTAGGGGGTGGGGGAGGTGTGGAGGTGGGGGTGGGAGGGGGGGTGAGGCGTAGGGGGTGGGAGGGAGGTGGGGGGTGGGGTGGGGGGTGAGGTGGGAGGTGTGTGTGTGTGTGTGTGTGGGGGGGGGGGGGGTACGGGGTTACTGCCGCAAGCTGAGTCATCCAAACAGTCCTGCATCCTCTTCTCTCTCACACTCTCCTCTATTTCAACCAGGGGAGGCTAATGGAGGCAGAAATCGGAGGACGGCTCATTATAATGCATGGAACGGAACGAGTGAGGAACGGTATCGTTTGTTTGATACTATTCCTCATTCCGTCCCATGCATTACAATAAGCTGGTACACATACATATACCAACCTAGTTTCCACCATCAAAAACGGATGTCTTGCAATCCTCCCAAATACTGCACCCTCTCCCTCTACACCTCTCCACATCTCTCCTCCTCTCCCCTCCTCTCCCCTCCCTTCCTCTCTCTCTCTCTCTCTCTCTCTCTCTGCGCCATCGCCAGTCTCTCTGCCTCTTTGTGATTTCTATCTCTCTGCAATACAATAACCTAACCCTTTTGTGTGAGTACATCATACGCAGTGTGTCTACGCGCCAAGGCTCCCATTCATATTGTATTTCTCTTTTCTCCTCTGACATATTGTTCATATTTTGATGAGCAGCTGCGGGGAACTGACTTGAGCCTAAAGTTTGGGTTTAGGCCCGACTCCATAAGTCAGTTTTATGCCTACTCAGCTCCTCCTACCTGTACTGGCCCCAGGGTGTAAGTAGGTGGTGAGATCAATCTGAAGATATTGCTGTGTTATTACTGAATTCCAAAATAGGTTTGTTCAGAATACTGTATGTATATGTGACTCCACTGTGGTGGACGAGGATGCTTTATGAAGACCAAATACAGTCATTATTCCAGAGATACTCTGCAGTCGCGTACTCTGTGAAGTGTGATGTTATGTAAACAGTAGAGCAGTGTGTGTGTGTGTGTGTGTGTGGGTGTGTGTGTGTGTGTGTGTGTGTGTGTGTGTGTGTGTGTATGCTGGTACTCCAACCTCTGTGGAATTCTGCAAAGCAAGTTAAGGGGCATATAGTCAACCTCCCCATATTTCCCCTCTGTCGAGACAGTATTGTTGTTGCTACATTTCATACTGCGGTGTATAACACCATTAGTGTGGGATAAAGATATTTGAGGTCCACTGCCCTGTCTCTGTCATTCTGTAGGCTGTTCCTCTCAGATACTCTGCTGCTCTGTAGTGCTTCAGCAGCTAACCCTGATCTTTACACTTTTATTCCACAGCTCTCAGTTTAAAAGTCATGTTGCTATTTTAGGCCGTTCTCTGACCTCTGCCCTTCCCAGCCGGGACATATCCCACTGGCCCGCAGGAGGCCTGGCCCCATTGACCGAGCCCTGCTGTCCGTCAGGGGGTGAAGTGACCTGATTGGTTGAGAGCAGCGGAGGCTACGTCTGCTACGCGGGCCCACATTCCACGGCTCTATAAAAAGAGTGTTGCATGTCTGCCCGGGGTTTACTGTTGGTCAGAGAGTGTGTGTGTGCTCCACAAGGGAGAGCTGTGTGTGTCTTGTGCTTTCGGTCGTCTGAAGAAGCAGGAAAAACCCGTCCGTCCAACATGGCTGCTGCCCACCGTCTGGTCATCGTGCGTCACGGCGAGAGCGCCTGGAACCAGGAGAACCGTTTCTGCGGCTGGTTCGACGCCGAGCTCAGCGAGAAGGGGAGGGAGGAGGCCAAGCGCGGTGCCCAGGCCATCAAAGACGCCGGCATGAAGTTCGACGTGTGCCACACCTCCGTGCTGAAGCGCGCCATCCACACCCTGTGGACCATCATGGAGGGGACGGACCAGATGTGGCTGCCCGTGCACCGCACCTGGCGCCTGAATGAACGCCACTACGGCGGCCTGACGGGGCTGAACAAGGCGGAGACGGCCGAGAAGCACGGGGAGGAGCAGGTCAAGATCTGGCGCCGGTCCTTCGACATCCCCCCACCCACCATGGACAAGGACCACGCCTACCACAAGATCATCAGCGAGGTGAGAGGAGGCGTGGGAGTATTAGTATACATTAGTGGGAGTATTAGTATACATTAGTGGGAGTATTAGTATAATTAGTGAGAGTATTAGTATAATTAGTGAGAGTATTAGTATAAATTAGTGAGAGTATTAGTATAATTAGTGGAAGTATCATAAACATAAAAATGTTTTATACAAGTTTTAAAAAGTAATATGTGATTATTGATAATGACACAAAGTTGCCGAGCCTTATTGAGAAGAATGTGCTAAAATCATCGGATCAATGACTTGCAGATCTCATCACAACTTATTTCAAAGAACTATAACAGAATAAGATCTCAGTACAGTATGCCCTTCAATGCATTTGAATGGAAGCCCTGCTCAAATTACCCAGTCTAACTTCACGCAACACTCTTTCTGGTTACATCACACTTGTCAGCAGCTTCTGCTGTTATGATGACAAATGTCCGCCATGTAACTATTTATTTATTCATTTAGCAGGGAGTCCCATTGAGACTAATGTCTCTTTTACAAGGGAGCCCTGCATACACACAGATTACAACAATACATAATACACAATTCCAACATAATAAAACACAACTAAATCAACTAAACATGCAATTCCACCCCTGACCAGTCGAGGCGCTACAAGGGCCTGAAGCCCGGCGAGCTGCCCACCTGTGAGAGCCTGAAGGACACCATCGCCCGCGCCCTGCCCTACTGGAACGAGGTCATTGTGCCTGAGATCAAGGCCGGAAAGAACGTCATCATCGCTGCCCACGGCAACAGCCTCCGCGGCATTGTCAAGCACTTAGAGAGTGAGTATTATGGGCTGCTTCGGACATAGCTGAGAGGGAGGGAGAGAGAGAGAGAGGGACAGAGAGAGAGAGCGAGAGAGAGAGAGAGAGAGAGAGAGAGAGAGAGGGGGAGAGAGAGAGAGAGATGAAGAGAGACATATAGTATGGAGAAACAGTGTAAAACAGATCAGGGTCAGAGTCATACAAGAAGGTCGGGGTCATTTGGCAATAATAGAGTGTTCCAGGGAAAAGGTTAAAGGTCATGTTTCTCAACACATGTCCGGCCCTGCATGCAGCCTGCAGTACAGACTCACAACAGAGAACGCATACAAGTCTACAGCCTTAGCTAAGAGCAGCAGTAGGAAAGTAATGATACACTGATTGCAATACAGTATATCACCAACCAGCTACACACACACACACACACACACACACACACACACACACACACACACACACACACACACACACACACACACACAAAACATACACACACTGTACATTCCCAGATTACAGAGAGTCTATGAATAGCCAGGACAGTGGAGAAGGCCACAGGCATGGCTCCCCTTACGGGCGTGACCTTTCTGCAAAGGTCGTGCATTCTCCGGAAGCGGCTGGATGGGGGTGGGGGGGGGGGGGGTTGCACAGAGGCTACAGGGCACAGGGAAAGGTCAGGGCTGAGGATGGCTGAAACCAGCTCCTTCTTCCAGCCCCAGTGAAAGAGGAGTATGGATGACCCCAGCTTTGTCAAAGGGCACTAGACCTGGATCTGTGTCTGAGAACTGGGCATCCCTGAGAGATGTTAGCTAACCAATATACCAACCTTTGAGGAAATGCAGCCTTAAATACCTTGACGAAGCCCCATGTCACGATAGGTACTGTATGTGAAACAGATGAAGTTGTTGCAAACAGTAGCCCCGCAATTCGACTGTCTGTCTGTCTGTCTGTCTGTCTGTCTGTCTGTCTGTCTGTCTGTCTGTGACTGCCCATCCCTAACACGTCCGTCCATCTCTCTCCATCTCTCTGTCCGTGTGCCCAGGTATGTCTGACGCCGCCATCATGGAGCTGAACCTGCCCACCGGCATCCCCATAGTGTACGAGTTGGATGCCGACCTGAAGCCCATCAAGCCCATGGCGTTCCTGGGGGATGCGGAGACCGTGAAGAAGGCCATGGAGGCCGTAGCCGCTCAGGGCAAGGCCAAGAAGTAGAAAGGCCCAGTCCTGGAGGCTAAGAAAGAGACTGTTTCCTCCTCTCCATCCATCCCCCCTTCTTCCATCCCCTCATCCACCCCTCACCTGTCCTGCAGTCCATTCCATTATGGGATGTAAAGGCTCCCATTGTAGAAAGGCCCAGCGCTATTACTACCTGTATAGGAGAGAGTCATGTGACCCAGATATAGGTGTGATTGGTCTGTTCATCTGCACAGGTGGTGCTAGCACCCGCCTCTCGTCCACTCAGCCAATCACACTCACGTGGGAGAAGCACGGTCCATTAGGATTGGCTAAGCCCTGTGCTGAGGGCACCGCACTCTAACGACACGGCAAATAAAGAAACCACCTTTTTTGTGTAGGTCTCTTTCCTCTCTTTCTTTCTCTCCTCCCTCCCTCCCTCCTCACCACCTCTACTATGTCTCCCTCATATCTTTTCTTGTCTTTTTCTTTCTGCATATTACATTAGTCATCCTTATCCTTCTCACACTCTTCCTCTTTTGTTCTCTGGTTCTCTCTTTCTCTATCTTTACCTGCTCTTCCTCCTCTCCTCCTCTCCTCCCATCCGTAATTTAGAGGTTTCAGCACAGTGTGGCAGTGCTGCTGTGTAATCTTACCTCAGAGGGTAGAGCAGTGACAAGAGAGAGAGAGACAGAGAGAGAGAGAGAGACAGAGAGAGAGAGAGACAGACAGACAGAGAGAGAGAGAGAGAGAGAGAGAGAGGGGAGGGTCAGTGGGTTCGTTCTGGCAGTGTTCCTGTGGTGCAGGAGTCTGACTCTGTGCCTCTCCTCCTCTCCTCCTGGGTACAGACAGGGCACGCCGCTGGTGGCAGCAGGCCAAGGCCACGTTTAGCCCAGGCTCAGTCTCTCTCTCTATCTCTCTCTCACACGGTGACAAAAGGACAGGTGCAGGGGGCAGGGGAGAGAGTGTGTGTGTGTGTGTGTGTGTGTGTGTGTGTGTGTGTGTGTGTGTGTGTGTGTGTGTGTGTGTGTGTGTGTGTGTGTGTGCGTGTGAGTGTTGGTATAGGGGTGAGGCAGGACATGGGCAAAAGTCGAGTAGCTATAGCACCTCCACAATTCGGTTTATAACTGTAATTATAGAACATCCATCATAATTTATTATATAATGTATTCTAATATGCAACATTAACAGACAAATCACCTTTAACTCTACCTCCTGCCCCCGTGTTGGATGAGAGGACACTTAACGGGATTGCTTAGTGATTAAATTGAACATACATTGCATTAAACCTATAACTGGGGCAGCAGTTTATCAAATAGCCCATTTCACTAACAAGAGACTAGACCCCAAACACAACATGGTCTAAGTGGATAAAATCATATTATATTTCCATCTCTTTAATTAGAAAAGCTTTAGTTCAATCCCCAACCACAACCAACCAAGTATCAGTCTCAGCCAACGTCTTCCTAATATACTCTAACACCAATGTATGACTTCCAATCATGTAGTTTTCACAAAATCGAGTTTATATTCTATTCTACAAAATCTTATAATGTATTAAACCACAGGACTATTGTCTTGTCTCTACTAACTATTTAGAAGATTACAGGTAATTAATGGGGTTTTTTCCAGTAAATTACAACAATAGTTATTCCACGCTGCACAAACAGCGACAGATACTAAAGCCAACGTGTGGTTCGCTGGTTTACCTTCTATAGAAAAGACACGGGCGCCCTCTAGTGGTAGAAGACAAACTCAAGAGCCAGGCTGACACTTTTCATAAAGTCCTTGTTATCAAATCACATTTTAATGGTCATTTACACAATACACACGATGCAATGTAATGAAATGCTTTAGGGTAAGCAACTCCTCAACAACGCAACAATCAAACAATATCAATATCAATTATAATAATCATAATAATAATAATAACAACAAAATGAGGAAACAATAATAATTGAAAATCAATGGCAATAGCATAAAGTGTAACATGTAAAGTGTCAATCCAGTTACAATCCAGTAGAGATGACATTTACCTAATGTATATTCCACACATTGACCTTTAACTTGAATAGTGTTTAAGATCTTCATCTAACTGTATAACCTCAGAGTGGTCTGTAAAGACTCCAGTATTCTCACGTTTGGAAAGGGTACTAGTAGTTGTGTGTGAAACCTTGGTCACGAACCACAACCCACAGGCTGCCGAGATCAACAGGTTGTCACGCACCCACAGTCCGCCAGGGGGAGCTGTTCCCATTACGATGATCACTCACTGCCGCAGTGGCGCTGCATCCAGATACAGTCGACTATGAATACTTGCTGTACACGATGTTTGTGAGAAGAGGTAATATGCACAGTATGACCACAGGAATATCAAATCTGATACAGCTAATTTGCCACTGGCTGCTAAACAAGCCTGATTCAATGCAGGGTAGTAGTAATTTGTGACATGGGTTTCTCATTACTGCGGTTGCAGAAGTCACAGTTAGCTATTCATGTGAAAACACACTCCATCGCAATGCTGCTTTTCTGACATCTAAGATTTTGCTTTTGCCGTTTTGTACATGTAGTATAATAACACAGGCTGTTAGGGTCATGGGTGAAGCCGTGGCCTCAGGCAGTAACAGGATTCCTCCTTCCAGGCTGAGGTTGATTTAAACAGTGGGGTGATGTCTCTACATGTCTTTACTGCAGATAGGTACACACACACACACACACACACACACACACACACACACACACACACACACACACATACAAACACACATTGCCAGGCTTGAGATGTTACTTCACCTGAGTATTTACTCCTCCCTGTTTTCCCTTCTGGAACGTTCTGAGAACAGGAGGTGCCGAGTGGAACAGAGCCTTCTGCAACAATGACTTTCACACGGACACACAAAGACGGCTCCAGCCATACATCCTCTATACATCCTCTGTGATATCCCCATGAGAGATCCCATTTAGGGTCGGACTGTGTGTATTGAACTCTATCCATACAGTACTGTAACTCTTTACTCAGGACAATAGCTACCAACACTACAACAGCAGCCTCACCCACGCCCCGGACATGTTGTTACTTCGGACATGTTGTATACAGTGGGAACAAACAAAGATGTAGCAACACAGAGAAGATTTACTCATTTTTTTGTTGACAAAATGAATACGATTGTATTAATGAACGATCGTCTCATGGGTCATATTGTGTGTTTGGTAACAGTGGTTATATATCAAAGATATATTCCGATTCTGATTCTGATTCTGATTCTGATTCTGATTCTGATTCTGAAGAGTTGCAGCCGTGAATATATACACAATGATTTACGAACCCAACAGCACCCCAAAATAACCCAATGTTCGGAAGCCATATCCATCCTCTATCAGACTGAATGGCAGAGAGGATGTGCAGAGGCTGTGTGAACGTCCCTCCATCAGCGTTTTCTGCTGTGTTTAGCATGTGTATGGACCTCTGCCGGGGAGGGTGCTCCAGGCCGGGACAGGCCCACCTGGGATCAGAGCAGCCAGGATGGAGGGCCCTGTGGTAGGGATCATCACAGATCAGAGAGCCTTTAAGCCATGAAGCCTCCATCCCTCCTTCCCCTCCCTCCTTCCCCTCCCCTTAGCCCATCCACGCTAACTAGCCGCTAAGTGGCAACCCCAAAAGGCTCCACTCTTCTCCCAGGACATGCGGCGGCCTGTGGAGGGGGGGGAGGGGCAATGGCCACATAGGATTAGCCAGCACAGTTTTCCCATTGTCATGGCCAGACCCAACGCCACTCTCCCCAATCCAACCCCGCCCCATCCAATACACAAGCACAGACGTTAAGAAGGGACTAGTGGCTGCTTTATCCCCCCAGGGGACTACACTGCTGCCCTTCAACTTGAGCAGAGGGGAGGTGGGGAGAGGGTATTGAGACTATTGTTGAATTTCAAATGTGTTAGGCACCATTTCTGAAGAGTAGTGAGTGTCCATTGAACGCCATGCTCAATCTAGACGACTGTCCAGTGGTACTGTCCAATTGTCCAATCCTCCGTCGTAGATTGAAGACCCATCTCTTCAGGCTACATCTTAATAGTCCCTCCTAAAGACCTCTTCACCCCCCACTACCCCCCTGAACAAGTTTCTCTCTTGTTAATAAAAAAAAATATTTAAATAAAATAAAAAGTCTTCTTCTAGCATTGTGACTGCCAATGGCCCCTGGTCTGAGCATTGATTACTTTATCTTATGATGACTGATGGATAGACACACTTGATTCACGTACTTAACACACCTTCCTCCCTCTCTCTCTCAAGCAAACAGCCAGGCTCGTACTAAAACAAACTGCTCCACAAACATCTCATGTCACAGCACCACTCTTCCAACGAGATGTCTCAGTGATCTGCATATGAGATTAGCCTGTAAGTGTCTTCTCTCTTGGTGTCTTCATTAAGAGTGTAAGACACTCTTATATTTTACTTGAGTGTAGTGTTGTCTTTGTGTCACTCTTGTCTATAACTGTGTGTTACTAACTATATATAATAACTATACGCTATTGCCATTGTTTTGCTATTATTATTGTTTCCTCATTTTGTTATTATGATGACATTGCACTGCAAATTAATACTGATGCTGTTTGAGTGTCGTGTTGTTGAGGAGTTGCTTACCCTCAAGCATTTCATTACATGGTATCCTGTATATTGTGTAAATGACCATTAAAATGTGATTTGATTGAACTGTTCTATATCGTGTGTGTTTTGTTATGTGTGGACCCCAGGAAGAGTAGCAACAGCTAATGGCGATCCTAATGAACTAAACTAAATTAAATGACAGAGCCTCTGATTAGAAAGAAAGTGAATTTAATGGCGCGTACAACTTCATCAACCTATGGTACATCAACATCCCTACAGAAACACCCGGCACATTAGGGTGACCCTAACCGTAACCATAGAAATAAAACTGGGTGCTGTGTCCCCTGCCGTGATTTACAGAAGCAAAAGGTCAACTTCAACTACATATATGTCTATGCCCAACAACAACAGCATCCCCCCCATCACCTACTGAGCAGTACTTCAAAGGTGGTTAGAAACCAGGTTACAAGACCCCCCCCCCCCCCCCACACACACACACACACACACTATTCTGTTCTGACCACACCCATGTCATCCTCATTGGCCCCTCCCCCCTTTCTAGGATGACCAATCAACTGAAGAGGTCAGTCAGCCCCTCTCTCCCCAGTCTCCACAAGATGAGGGTACGGCCAGAGGAGGAGAGACCTTGAACCCTGCCACTCCGACATCCAGGGACTACCACCTCACACACACAGCTCCCAGTGATACTCTCACAGTGACATAACTCTACCATCTAGGCATCCTGACCCTCATCACACAGACCGTTAGATAAGGAGCCTCCAGCACTAAAGCAGTGTGACTGGCAGACATTGCAGCCGCAGAGAAATGCACAACATATCTGGTGAGTCTTACTCTTTCAGCATTGACTTGGTTGTTGAGCAGTGGAGGTAGAAATTGGAGGATGGGAGGCTCATTGTAATGCATGGAATGAGGAATGGTATCAAACACAAACACAATCCTCGTTCCATTCCATGCGGTACAATGAGGCTGTCATCTGACGTCTGCCTCCCATGTTGTTGAGTATGCATGGTCTTGAAGGCAGGGAGGCAGTTGCAAACATTTAATGAGGAATAGATCATCGCTGAGGTGATGGAGGAACATTTAATTCTGTCTTCATTATGATTCTACGTGTGAGGGATAAAGACTGCTGCATAGTTCATAGTCATCTTTGGTGTGTAAGATGTTTCTCTCTCTTTCTCCAGACCAAGAGGCCTAACCTCAACATAACCCCTCCACCTTCCTCCCTCCCTCTCTCTTTCTCTCTCTCTCTCTCCACCTTCCTCTCTCTCCAGACCCGAGGCCTAACTTCAACATGGCCCCGCCATCCCCTTCAGCTGACCCCTATCACCAGGGCAACATCAGGATGACCCTGGAGAACTCTGACCTCTGGAAGTCTTTCTCCGACATCGGCACAGAGATGATCATCACCAAACATGGAAGGTAAGGTCAGAGGTAGTGATATCTTCATCGTCATGGTTATAGCCATCACCCAATATTCAACAGTCAATACATGTTGTTGACGGAGCACACCAGTCTTCCTGGTTATGTAGCGTTTCTAAAAGTAATTGAGCTTTGTGTTATATGCTGTACCCATGTATGGTTGCGAGAGGAAAGCTGTTAAAGGTGGTTTATTTGTGGGGTAATACAATGTATGTGTGTGTGTGTGTGTGTGTGTGTGTGTGTGTGTGTGTTTCAGGAGGATGTTCCCACACTGCAACATCAGTCTATCTGGACTCCAACCTGAGGCCAAATACGTCATCATGGCGGAAATGATCCCTGTGGATAACTTCAGATACAAGGTAAGCATGCATGTCTTTTAAATCAGCCCACTACTGTAATCAGGCAATGACTACCCACAAGGCATACTGTTGTCTTGATACATTACAACACATTATTTGGAGAGCCACTGGACCCTAGATAAGGACAAAGTAGCCCCACCATTTGGAATATAGTAAGGCATTGTTTCAAGAGCAACCATAAGGAGGTTAGAAAGACAACTCTCTCCATGCATATGCAAAGCCTCCCAGCAGAAGAGCAGTCTGCATCCCGGCTCACACAGTCCAGACGGAGGACCGCCCACTCTCTGTCAGTCACCTCAGTCGCTGCATATCAAAGGACGTTATCACTTCCTGTTTTTCTTCCCTCGGCTGGAGGCCCAATCAATTAACATCTCATCTCGCACCCCCTCCCCCCGGCCCCAATCAAAGTAAATGGGGAACAATCATCGTCCCCAACAGACATGCAGGGCCCTCCCCCCAGCAAACTGCTGCTGCTGCTGCTGCTTCTGGCCATATGGCTCCAGACATTCAAGAAGACAGAGAAAGGAAAACCATCTGTTTCCAAAGCTGGGGAGAAATCATTATAAAAGCATGCATTATGTGAAATATGGGTTGTCGTGATCCGTGACTGTGTACATTTAAAACATAGGATCGACATGGATATAACGTGTTATTTTGAGCAGGTATTTTTAAATGACACCATTCTCACAATTCACATGCACCACTAACCCATGACATGATAGCATATCTCTCACTGTGGGGAACATATTGGTCTTTTTGTGTGTAGGTCTGCATGTTGAGGCTTGTATTGTCTTTCACACCTGGGTAACCCCCCCCCCCCCCCTTGTCTCTCTGCAGTGGAACAAGGAGAAGTGGGAGGTGGCAGGGAAAGCGGAGCCCCAGCCCCCATGTAGGACGTACCTGCACCCAGACTCCCCCGCCCCAGGGAAACACTGGATGACCCAGCCTATCTCCCTCCCCAAGCTCAAGCTCACCAACAACACCCTGGACCAGCACGGCTATGTAAGAAAATCTCACTCTCTGTTTCTACTCATATGTACTGTGTCTCATACCGTTTCCCAGACTTGAACCATTACAGTACTCTCTGCAGCAGTGGAGGCTGGTGGAGGGAGAAATCAGAGGACAAGGCTTGTTGGAATGCATGGAATGGAATGAGGAACGGTATCAAACACAGCGTGTATCTACCTCCACCAGCCTCCACTGCTCTACAGTCTGTGTAATGAACAGTGCAATCACAATAAGTTGAGGTGAATTTTGTTCCCTTTTTTCATCGATATCGTTTGACCTCAACGATAACATAACACACTGTAGCCTGACTGTCGGTTTGTGTTATCCCTTGCTGGTTATGCCTCTTGGTATCATCAAATCACATTTTATTTGTCACGTACATCGCATACAGCTGTAATTGATATAGTGAAATGCTTTGGGATCTTGCTCCTCGATCAACAAGTCAACAACAATCAACAAAACCTATACCTCATATGAGACCGTCCCTCCTAAAGACCTCTTCACCCCCGCTACCCCCCAGTACAAGTTTCTCTCCTGTTAATAAAATAAAAATAAATAAATAAATTTCCAGCATTGTGACTGCCCCTGGTCTGAGCATTGATTCCTTCATGTTATGATGACTGATGGATAGATGATTCACTTACTTAAACAAATGTATTTGTTTCGCTTTGGATAAAGGCGTCTGCTAAATGCCATAAATGTAAATGTAATATGAATATCTCATATCCTTTATATGTTGTTTCCTTCTACCCATCTCACACACACTTTCTTTCCTGTTCTCCCCTCAGATCATCCTCCACTCCATGCAGCGTTACTACCCACGCTTCCACGTGGTCCAGGCTGAAACCCTGTACAGCGTACGCTGGGGTCACTTCCATACCTTCTCCTTCTCCGAGACCTCCTTCACTGCGGTCACCGCCTACCAGAACACCAAGGTCAGTCTAGGAGCCACTCCACCAACAGCACATACAAACATGCACAAATACACTCAGGGAAATAGTTGGTTGGTGTGTAACATCGATCTAACTTTATCATCTTCTAATCTTCATCTCCACTTCATCTCTACTGCTTTCAGATCACTAAACTGAAGATTGACCACAACCCCTTTGCTAAGGGATTCAGAAAGGAGGGAAGCCATACCCGCATCAAGAGGTAAATATCTTATGATAGATCATCAAAATCAAATCAAATTGTATTTGTCATGTACATCGCATACAGCCGTAATTGATAGAGTGAAATACTTTGGGGTCTTCCATCAACAACAATCAACAAATCAACAATACAATTTAATATAGTAATAATAAAACAGTGACAATAGTAGTGCATAAGGGTGTAGTGTAAGTAACAGCAGTAATGATTGCAATAATAACAATAGTAATACAACGTCAAGTGTATGTAGCAGCAATCATTTGTCTGAATGTGTGTGATGGAGAGGAGAGAAAATGACTGTGTATCTTTGTTTGCTTTCTCATAGGCATCGACCTGGCAAGAGTCCTGGGAAAGTTGCAAAGAAATCCAAACGAGACGTAGACACAGAATTCCAAAATCCTCCAGGTATGAATCCTATGAACGTTACACCAGAATAATCATTTACATTACATTTACATTTATGGCATTTAGCAGACGCCTTTATCCAAAGCGACTTACAACAAATACATTTGTTTAAGTAAGTGAATCATCTATCCAACAGTCATCATAAGACAAAGTAATCAATGCTCACACCAGGGGCCATTGGCAGTCATAATGCCAGAAGTATTATTATTATTTATTAACAGGAGAGAACTTGTACAGGGGGGAAGTGGGGGTGAAGAGGTCTCAAGGGTTGGGGTTAGGGTTAGTACAGGGGGGGTAGTGGGGGTGAAGAGGTCTTTAGGAAGGACTGGTAAGATGTAGCCTGAAGAGATGGGTTTTCAATCTACGGCGGAAGATCGGTAGTGACTCTGCAGTCCTGACAGTGGTGAATGAATACATTCACTGAATACAGTTATACAACCATGGTTGCTGAGTTACTACACATTAAGGAACATAATGATATTAACACACTAACTGCCAAAGAATTCCGGAACACTCACCACCTAGAGTGCCAAGTGTTTTATGCAGTATTTACCTCAACAATACTTTGATTGGCTACAAAATGAAGCATCATCATTTATGCATTTTTTGGTGAATGAAGTCACCCGTGGCATTCTAGAATGTTGACAATTTGGCTGACTTTATTCACTCTCGGCACTGAATGAGTTAACAATATGAATTTATCGAAAGATCAGAGGGTCTTGTCAGGTCTGTCCATTCCTGGTCTTTTAAAACGTACCATCACTTCCCTTCCAGAACTCCAGAGGGTGCCATATGACCCCCAGTCAACAGAGGGGAGGCTGGGAGCCCCAGATGAAGTGTCTGCTAAGGAGGATCTGTTCTCCCCCTGGGCTGTGGAGCAGGACCCCTCCCAGGGCCTCCACACAGAGCTCCACGGTCAGGACTGCAGCAGCGAGGAGCAGATGGTGCCTGCTTCCATGGCCTACCAACCCTACAGGTACAACCAGGCACTCACACACACACACACTGCAGGACACACACACACACTGCAGGACACACAGACACACACACTGCAGGAAACAGACACACACGCACACACACATACCGCAGAACAGACACACGCGCACACACACAAACACATACCGCAGGACACAGACACACACACACTGCAGGACACACACACACACACACACACACACACACACATACCGCAGAACAGACACACGCGCACACACACAAACACATACCGCAGTTTTCAAAGGAAGTGTTTTTCACAGAATTACTGTGGCGGTGCCCCCTCCAGAGTCACACTAGCAGCCTTTACGCCCACACAGGAACTAACATACTTAGAAACAGGGCCTCAATATAGAACACATGACTCAGTGTTGTTCTAAACACTTTCTATGCTAGTAGAAGTTAGTAGGTGCCCTCCTCTACGCGGTGCAAGGAAAAGTACTCTGGCATTTGATTGAGTCAGATAGTGTTTGAATGGAGAGTTCACATGTGTGGGTTTGTGATGTCTCATTGGTATCGCAACACATGGAAATAAACCGTCTGTCCATATTTCTTCTTCTCTCCAGGTCTGTGGAGTACGGCAGGCTTCTCTCTCCCTCCTCCGCGGCGGAGGACTGTGGAGGACGTCGTAGCTACGAGTCCCATGGCCCCGACGTGGCCACCGTCCCTGGGGGGCACGAGGCCTCCAGACCTGGCCCAGCCAGAGAGATGGGCCACCACCACCGGCCCCTGGCCCCCCCAGCCATGCCCCCCCAGGACTACCGCCTGACCCCCAACACCATGCCCATGACCTCCAAGTCCAGCCCTGGTCTCTTGGCGTACCCCCCCCTGTATGGTCACTACGCTGCTGACCAGGGTGTCGGTCAGTGGGGGGGTGAGGGGGGAGCAGGACAGTACCTCGGACCCTCTCCCGCCCTCCCCCACCACCCGCACCTCCTGGCGGCAGATCATGGCGCCCCGCAACGAAGCTACGCGGCGCCCACCAACACGCATCACCAAGGCAACACAGCGGAGTGGAGCCAGTACCCACTGTTTTCCTACTCCTGCTGGTGATATCTCTCACTCTGTCTGTCTGGACGTGAAGCTGGCTCATCTGACATACAGAACAGACAAACTACACAAAACTCTGTCTCACTACAGCGGGGAAGCAGGATCCCCCAACTGAAACACAGAGACACTGGATGTTTCAGAGGTGGGAAGTGAGAGCCTACGACGTCACAATGATCCAGAGTGCTTTATGTGGTATTTACCTAGCAACGATACTTTGATTGGCTACAGAATGAAGCATCATCATTTTTGAATAAAGTCACCTTTGGCACTCTAGAATGTGGACAATTTGAGAGACTTTATTCACCCGTGGCACTGAATGAGTTAAACTTGAACTTGGTTGAGGTTGTATGGTTCTGTTCTGAATGTATATGTCAAGAAGAGATATGAGCCTTGTGCTGGGCCTGCAGTCATATTCAGCTGACGGACCAGCAGGGGGCTTGGTCACGCTACATACAGACCTGGACTGAGTTTGCTCTCCTGCTGTGCCTGCCCTTATGAACTGCATTAAAGTACTCATAGGCATGCATGCTTGCAAAATGCTTGAAATGTGTGTGTGTGTGTGTGTGTGTGCGTGTGTGTGTGTGTGTGTGCGCACATGTGTTAATTCATTGAAAGAGATTTAATGTCACGATAATGACAAAATCCTGATGTCCATAAATAAATATCAGCATAAACTGAGATTCAAAACCTTGTTCTGTTGTATAATAATTTTATTGAACATATGACAACAAGCAGAGGCGCTATGAAATCCATAAATCATTCCAGTCTTCTGGCAGCATCTGACACAGAGGCCAGTGCATCGCCCCCTCTCCCTGTGTTCACAGGAAAGGACATAGGAGAGGAACAGAGACACACATACCATCATTTCTCCTCATAGGACACATGGTAGCACAGAGGGACATAATGTAGATACGTTTTAATCTCCCATAGGGGACCCAGTCAAACGTACAGTCCTGACCCACATCTGTGTGTGTGTGTGTGAGAGAGAGAGAGAGAGAGAGAGAGAGAGAGAGAGAGACAGAGAGAGAGAGAGAGAGAGAGAGAGAGAGAGCATGATGGCTAGTGAGAGATGATCATAAGCCTGGCCTGGTTTTCTTACCAGACGGTTGGAGCGTATGTTGCTTAAATGTTTAATCGAGAAAGAGAAAAAAAGAGAGAGAGAGAGAGAGGCTGCAACTAGGTCACAGAGCATACGGCCTGGGTCAGATGGGCCAATTACAAGGCTGCCCATCTACCCTCATGTTACCTCTTCAGAAGAGTTGATATGTTCCTGGGAACAAATTAGTTCAGATTCAGTTCTCTCATAATGCTAACCCACTGAGGAAATAAAAGGGGACATGGGTGGTGGATTGAAAATGTCCACAATGCAATGTCCAATGTCCACAATGCAATGTCTAATGTCCACAATGCAATGTCATGATTAATGTCAAGTTCAATTATCCCAACTCTGAAAAGTGACCAAACCTATTTGAAAGGTTTGAAGGTTTTGAAAGAGCTGGAACAACACATTCATCATTTAATCATAAAGCAATGAACAAAGAAACATTTCCTCAATATAAAACTATTTCAATGCTCCTTTTCAAATGCTGAACGTGCATACATAATTACTTCATCATTTATATCAGTCTGACAGATTAAACACAAAAGGACTGAAAACTTTCTACCAAGCGGCAGGTTCAGAAGTCTTTGAACTGAAGCCCGTGTTTGGATTGTGAGTGACAGCAGTTTCAGTACAGTCGGCGATTGTGACACTGCAGGACCATTTAGCAGGTTCAGTGTGCCAATTAAAAAGCTGTTATAGTTGTACTGTACCTCAGCTGAACAGGCCCTGGGTTCAGCTGAACGTGACTAATCAAAACAGGCTAAAAATAGACCCATCGTTCGCTCTGTGTGCTTTCTGCTGCGTTTGAGCAGGGCCAACCGAGCCTGCCTGGATAGGACGACCGGAGAGAGCGGAGGAGAGATGAGTCGAGACAGAGGAGGAGGTGATGAGTCGAGGCAACTTGGCAGATCAGTGGCCGTCGCAGGGAGGGAACAGAGAATCGGAGACGTCGTACCTCCCTCTGTTTCAGGAGAGACAGAAATCAAAGGCTCGTTAACCCCCGACATAAGTGCTAGCTGTTATTGCTCAACGACTAACTCAATGGTGACTAATTATAGAACCTCCCCGCAGAGCCGCATCCGCTCAAGTACTTAGCATAAACACACTCTGCGGGGATGCAGGCTCCCATCTCTCACAGCACCCAAGACAGCACTCACCACTAACGGCTCCGACACTCCCAAAATGGCGGCCGCTGACAGGGGTGGCTTGGGGGCGCGTTGGTAATGGACCGGAGAGACGCCTGCATCGACCCATTGGTACACGGCCTAAGGAGGGGTCAAACCAAGCCTGATTCATCACAGGCAGTCCCATGGCAGAGCACAGAACAGCAGCCAGTGCTATCACAGTCCCAGATACAGACATCGACTGGCTTTAACGACACCGATTTAACCTGTTGGGGTGCCATGGTGCTTCGGGATTGGGGAAAGGGGTTGGGGGGAGGGGTGCTAGATCCATGGTGGCCAAGGTAAGAGTGGAGAGTATGTAGCCCATTACCTTACCTGAAGAAGCACAGCTGAAGTGAGGGCCCTGTAGGCTACACAGACCATTTGGGGGGGGGGGGGGGGGGGGGGGCATCATTGGGAGCAAGGGTGGGTGACATGCAGCTGCTACTTGAAATCCAGCTCAAGACACCGCCCTCTTGTGGTTAATTACGACCACTTTTCGTGTAGAGCCCCGACTCTGGAAGTTAGTATCATTTATCACAGAGACATACGGGCCCAGAGACAGTTGCGTAATTGACCGTATTTATATCGCAGTGCCACTGTCCGCGAGACACCCGGCGCGCGGCGATAACCCCACAGTTGGCCACAGTCCCGCGCCTAAAACGCACCTGTTCACGCGCGTCATCCCTCCATCACTGCCATCTGTAGCCGACACCACAAGCTAAAATCACATTTCCCCTTGGCAACTCGGTATTCATTTTTGTGTGTGTGTGTGTGTGTGTGATTGTTTTGGCCTTATACTACACATGGATTTATTTCATCCATTTGCCGACCGTTCATGCGTCAAGTGAGAGTGAATACTGAGGTGAATAGATGTGCGCTAGATACAAATGTTCCAGAATAGTCGTGGCCGAAAGCCATCTCATCTCGTTTCCATACCAACGTGCCAGAGTACATCAGCACTGCTGTGGCTTTCCTCGCTACCATCTCTCCCTCTCCCTCCCCCTCCTACCCCTGTCCCAACAAAGAGGACACTCTCTGTCTCACTCTCTATAAGACCCAAAATAGCTGTCAAAACACTTGAGACGAAATGCTCGTAGAAAGGCCCTGAATCAGCCACAGCACATAAACACCAGTGTGATTGTTCATCTGAAAGATGGAACCCACTAAAATGTGATTGGATGTTACCTAGGCCTAACGACTCTGTATTAGCCTATCACTGAGAATAGTTAAAAGGTTGCTTTCATTTTGAGTCAGATGAGACGAAGTGCAACACCCACCCACCATGTGAGGAGGAAAGAGGCTAAGATGAGAGACCTTGCCCTTGAAAAGTTTCCGTCTCTCTAGGTCAGCACAGCACAGGCTTTCTGTTATTAGCACCTCATTAACATTCATTAATTGGTTCCTTTCTCCTGGGCACAGCCACGATCAAAACTGGAACTGATAGAAATTAAAAAACGGAGACAGAGAGAAACTGTCCCCTGCTCCAGATACAGAGTCCTGCTGCAAAAACACCTCCCCCCTCTCTCCCTCCCTACACAGTCTCCCTCATCTGTGCTGTGCAAAGGAAGAAAGAGACAAGAGACTTATTTGGAGCACTTTAATTCCCATCTCATCTCATAAGAAACAGGCCAGAGCAACTTAAAGAAGTAGACGTAAATTTTATTTACTTGTTCTGTACATAAAGGGTTATACCAGCACGGGTGTTAACCATGGGAAATATTAACACATGTAATGGTATAAGAAAATAAAAGGCACAATTTTTCATTTTTGAATTAAGAAGACAAACACAAGAGGCTTTCTAAAAACATGAGGAAAAAGCACAGTAATACTGTTAATGCCTTTACAAAACAAATATGAAGCAGGCTAGAGAAGAAAAAGAGAGAATTAGGTTTCATGTATTGCTTAATCAGAGGGTTTAAAATGGTGGTCGACTAGTCAAATCAAACTACGCTTGAATGGACTGATTCCACAGATGGTGTAAAAAAAAAAGAAAGAAAAAGAAGTAAGTCAAATTCATATTTAATAAGGAAATTAGAAATGACACAAAGCAGCATTTGACCTGGAAGTTGACCTCCAGGCCAAGAGGTCATGCACAGAGGCCACCAGCAGGCAGTTTTTTCCCTTTTTAAAAAGTCACCTTCGGTCAAAAGTTTCTTTACAACAGTTTATTTAAACAAACATTAAATGCTCGGTTCAGCGGCTGGCTACAAAAAAAAAAGAACAAAAACAGACTACAGTTGGGACAAGATTGAACGTTTTACAACGGTATTACTCTACTGAATGAAAAGTAGGGAGAGAGGGAGGGTGGGGTGAGGGTAAAGCACTCAGGGGGGAGAGAGAGACAACAGCAAAGGTCAAAGTGGGTTTTCTTCTTTACAGCAGAGATCTAGTGGAACACTTTGTCAGCGCACACCATCGCTAGAGAACAGGAGCTTTGGCATTACAACTGGAGAGACACACAGAAGACAACCCTGCCTAGTCCTCAGGCCCTGTAATAACCAGTCCACACTGGGTGAAGAGAGTAGCAGACAATTCAAACGCTATCCTGCAGTACAGGACCTGGAGAGAGAGAACAGGGGAGGATTGCTTGAGCGAAAGTTTGCATTTGCATTATTATTTTTTTCCGGTGAAAGGCATTGATGGGGTTTCATTGGCTGGCTGCGACCCTTGACCCTTCCCACCTGACCCATATGATTGGATGCCAGAAGCATCCATCTGGTAGAAAAGCCCTAACCCCTTCTACAGTATAAGCCCTCTTACAAACATTGGCTTTAGCCTCCGGTCACAGCCATGCATTTGTAACTACGACAGAGAGCTCCGCACTCGTGTCCTGAAATGTATGGCACAAATAAACAAGGATGAAATCACATAGTGGCCATTTCACATGTTGCCTGGGGAAAACATAAATAAGGGAACTCTGTCGACCAGGTCTGTGTCACTGAGGCCAGGGATCCACCACGTCTCCTGGTCCGTCCTGCCTCTCTGCCTCGCCCTGCTGCCCCAGTCAGTTTCTGTCAGTCAAGATTCTGATCCTCACACATGCACACACACACACCAATCACACTAGAAGAAGTGATGGCTGAATGGTGTGTGTGTGTGTGTGTGTGTGTGTGTGTGTGTGTGTGTGTGTGTGTGTGTGTGTATGGCCGTGGTTAAGGTACAACAGTGAATGATTGTTTACTTTTTGAGACACACAACTGGCTGGTTGAATCCTGAGGCCCCAAACGGAGCCCTCGATGCCCCAGCGGTCTCTTTTAGTCCATGTGATGTCCCATCACTTCTTTCTCACTCTCTCTTTCTCTCTCTCTTTCAGCCTCCTCCCATCCATAACATAAAAACACACAGTCCAAGCAAGCTCTCAAAAATCCCTAAGTATTCAAATGTAACAAAAACTCAAATAAAATTAAAAAAAAATGACCAGGCAAGACATGGCGTTCGTGAGCCACGACACACACGCCTCGCCATGGCAACGGTCTGGAAATGAACGGACAGAAAGGCAAAAACACTGACCAGCCTGCAACCAGGAAGTAGGGACAGGGTTTTTTTTTTTTTTTTTTTTAGTAAAGGAGTCTGGAGCCGTAAACAGTCTGTGAGCCACGCGACGATGGTTGGCGTGACGATACAGGGAGCGCTATGGAACAGCCCCAAAGCAGGCAAGCGCGTCACCATGGTGACCAGGTGGAGACAGCCAGCAGGTTTTAGGGTGTCGGTAGGAAGGGCGTGGGGGGTGGGGCAGTTTGGTGCCAGGTCATTCGCTCTCGTCCGGGTTCTGGGGGTCCATTATTTTGACGTGGGTGAAGGGGAAGAGACCCCTCCGTCCGTTCACCTCCCCCTCCCACTGGCCGCTGATGTTCATCCGCGTCACCTTGACGATGTCACCGACCTGGGGGGGACAGAGTCAGACAACGTTAGAGAATCACACAACTCACAAATAGGACTGCTGGTCATTCCATAAAATGTTCACACTCACAACATCCTACACACGTAAACAAAACACAGACAGACTCAATGAGAGATTTGTTGCTCTTTAAATAAATCCTCTCTATATTTGACACGGCCCTATGGTTGTCACCACAGAAGCCATGAGAAGAAAGAGAGAGGCGTTAACTCTGACGGCTTGGTGACATTGTGCTCGACCCCAATCTGCAGGGACCATATGTCATTCCGGATTAAATGTGGAAAGTTGGCATTGTTAAGAAGATGATTGAGAGCTGAGTATGGAAGGCAGCTTGGCTGTAGATCTTGTAGCAGAAAGATTAGAGAGGACAATTTGTTTTCAAGGGCAATTAGATAATTTACGCTATCCTCTCCCCTGTTCTGCTACTGTCAGTGTGAGATAAAGAATCACAGCAAGCTTGCCTTAAATAGTCAAAGTGATGTACTCAACTTTTAACATTATCAATCTGAGTAGTTTGGAAAGATTAGCTTGATGTCATAGGTGAATGGGGTATTAAAAAAACATGTGGGTAGAATCATAACGACCATTCATACTACAATAAGGAATGATCCTGCTCTGTGGCTGTGGCAATACAAACACAATAATAGGAACAGCCTTATCGCTACTCTGGAAATGAAAAGAGAGACCTCCATTTATTTTCAATAGCCAATCAGTGATGTGATCTAACACGGCAGGTCCCGACTGTGAGAGTGAGTGACGCAGGGTCTCAGGGTATAATCTACCCTTCAGATGAACTTAACACAGTGACAATGAGGTTCTGTTTCCTGGAGCAAAGCAGCTCTAAAATAACTACGCTTAATAGTAGGGTCCTACTGTAGGCCATGATCTTTGCAAACCAGAGAGATGGAGAGAACAATTGTGGTAGTGAGAAAAAGAGTGAGAGATCTTGGCTCAAACTGAAGCTATAGTCAGCTCTGAGTTTCATTATGAGTTCAAACTACTGGCACGCCAAACACCATACAAATTAAACCTTCTAAGAACAGAGGTTGGTCCATTGGTCCAGAGGTTAGTCCAAGAACCATTGGTCCATTGACACCAATTCTATAACAGTGCCTGTCTGATGCAAATAACATGCAAAGTGTTCACCCAGCCATTAGTCTGTGGTGAGAGCAACTTTCTGCTAGCCGAAACCATATGTAGCCGAGTCACAAAGCCACAAACCAAGTGTGCTTTGCTAGAAACGGATGTGACAAGGTGAAGGATGAAGGAGGAACATGACGGAGTGTGAACAGAAGAGAGGAACTTAGGTCTCAGTGCTTAGTCAGGTCTGCAGAGTGAGTATACGAGGAGAAGAGGGTGTTAACTGAGCAAGGTGGGGGGGGGAAGTCCCTGCCAACATACCCACCGAGGGCTTGTGGAAACACAGATGCACACCCGCACTGCAAACAACAAGAAGAGAAGTGGTCGTGTGTGGGTCTCCTGTCCTTTCCAGCTGCTGTTGACTAATAATGTAGGTTCTGGGTCATACAGACCTCCCCTTCTCTCTCTCTCACTGAGTGTGCTTCAACATCATGACTAAGAACACATCAACACACTCTGTTTACTCCAATGACAGTACAGCTACCTCCTAGCGCTGTTCAAGACTTTAAGCCTTCAGATTATTAAACAAATCCAAAGCCTTAAAAAACAAAAAAAGTCACCTGGATAAAATGTCATCAGCTTTCATTGCTCGAGACAGTATGACTGAAAAAAATACGAAGAGAGAAGAAAAACAGAGGCTGAGAGATTTGGATCCAAACATCCACAGAAGGTTTGATGATTAGAATTTAGACTTTGCTTCATCCACGGACGAAGCAACCGTAATATCCAATTTTCTCCACTAATTCAAACTCTGCTGTGTGAGGGACTGGTAATCCAAAGCATTATAGACGGCCTAACTCTCGTCTGCTGTTATTGACTCACACAACCCCAGACTCCATTTCTGATAGATGAGAATATGAAGCTACCTTGCTGTCTGTCTACTCTGTCTGTCTGTCTGCCTGCCTGCTCTGGTGAATACAGGATGAGAACCCCATCTGATGCAACAAGACAGATCCCCTCTGATTAAGTAATCTCAGGATCTCTCTCTCTTTCTATCTGACTCATCTTTTTCTCCAACTAAATCTCTCTGGTTAGCGGTGAGAGGTATACAGAGAATGACTACAAGAGGGTTTATTTAGATGACTAAACCGCAGAGAACACAGTTGAAGCTCCTTCGGTGTTGTTCGATACCCACTTGGCATGTCAGTCCTAGCTAGCTGCCCCCTGTGGGGCTCCTCTCCCTGGGAGGTTCATCTTCGGGATGCTCTGTGCCTATGGAGGATAGGCATTAACAAACAGCAGAGATGGATCCTGGGCTCAGACCTGCCACCCGCCATTGATTACTCAGCATTTCTTTGCCACAAAAAGCTGACTACTTTGCACTTCCTCTCGAAAAATCAACACAGGACTGATTGATGGAATCTATAGTACTGGTCAAGGGAGGAGAGAGGGAGGAGAGGGAAGAGGAGGAGAGGGAGGAGATGAAGAGCTAAGAGGGCTGTTATCGTAAACAGTCTTTGTGTGGCAAGCATAACCAGCTCATTCTATACTATCTCCACATTACTTGCCATTATGATCCATAACATTCGGCACAATGGCCACTATACCTATCATATTCCTTACAAACTACAATACGAAGTCCACACAGCAAGCCCACTGTAATGAGATTTACACAGGGTAGTGAAGCAACTAATCAAATATGAGCAGAGAGGCCTACTGGGAGCATTTAGCATCCTTTCAAAAAGGCAGGAGAGACTTGAGACAGAGAGTGGGGGAGGGGGAGCGGGAGAGAGAGAGAAAAAGAAAGAACGAAAGAGACTAGAGATTAGAGGGAGAGAGACTAGAGATTGAGAGAGAGAGAGAGAGAGAGAGAGAGAGAGAGAGAGAGAGAAACATGAGAGAGAGCGAACAAGACAAACTAGAAAGACAGTCGAGGAGAGCGCTCCCTATACCGTACCTCTAAAGCCAGAGCCGTCTTGTCGTAGGCGCAGGGCACTCGTTTCTGGATGGCCTTGGCCATGACGGGCCCATTCTGCATGGAGGGCAGGGGGGTGATGACCGCCCCGGGGGTCCCGGGGGGCAGGGGCGAGGGGGTCTGGGGCTGGGCGTAGGCGTGGGCCGGCTCCGGGATGCCGTAGCTGTTGGAGTTGCGCGACCCGTGGGGTGGCTGGCCGGGGTGGGGGGAGGGCCGCACCAGCTTCTCCACGTAGGGGACGGGGATCATGCCCACGCGGCCCTCCTTGCTCTTTGCGCTCCACCACTGCTCCTCCGGCTTGTCCAGGATGATCAGGATCTCACCCTTCTTGAAGGGCAGGTCCTCATCGTCGCTGCCCGTGAAGTCGTACAGCGTCCGCACGTACTCCAGGTTCTCGTCCGGGCCGCCGATTGTCTGGATGGGGACACTGCCGATCGCTGTGTTAGGGTACCTGGGGAATAGGGGGAGGGGTGAGGGAGGGAGGCAGAGAGAGAGAGAAAGAGGGAGGGGCCAAGACATAATGATGACATTACTGACAATCACCAACTGACCAGGTCACAAAAAGTACATTCATCTCCTAAAATACTTTTCACGACTGTTGTTCAGACCACCTTTATGGGAACATAGGCAAGGAGGTCAAAGTGGTCATCCAATAACAAGTTGAAATATCTGGAAAGAACTATGCAGGATACCATTAGGTCTGCAGTAGTCCAGTTTACTGTGGTCTACAATTTCACATGGGGTATAAATCTAACAGGATTGCAATCCATCATCTTTCAGGGATTCATCTCATTTAGAACCTTTTTGACAACTCGTAGGCCTAAACGAAACAAAGTGATTCATTCTAACATTGCATTCTTTTGGCTGGTATGTGGCAGAGGCCAGCATAGGACAGTTCCTTACCTGGGGGCAGGTTCTATCAGTGTTGTCGTGTCCAGGTAGTGGATTTTGTAGAACTCCAGGAGGGCAGGGAGATGTTCGAACTCTTGGTCACCGATCTTGAACCTCTTGCTCGGCAACGAGTTGATGATATAGTGGGACACTTTGGAATTTTCTGACACTGACAGCACATAGTCGCCAGGACAGGTCGAGGAATCCCGAACCAGAAACATACCATGCCTCTGTCCTTGTAATCTGTTCTGCGCCTCCTGCCGTGACACCGGTCCAAAATACCAACTGGACCGGTCCGATGAGTCGAACCGTGCAGATGACATATTTCAAAAATAAATAACAATACACGAAATTAAATGTACTAATATATTAGCTTAATAAATTAAGAAATAATAATAGCTAAACGAGTGGCTAGATTATCAAACTAAACCGCCAGATTTTAAACAAGTTGGTTTTGAAGATCCAGGGCAGGGCAAACCGTCGCCCGAAGAGCTCTCGAAATTGATTTCTAGCCGAAGGCTGCAAGCTTCAGCTACATCCAGTAGAAACGTAACCTGACGTTTCAGAGACAGGCTGCGACTAGCTTCAACCAACTTTGAAGCATAATGTGGTTCCTGCGTTTACAGTCAGTGACAAATGCCTGTCTGTGCTGTCAAAAACTAGGACAAGCTACACATATCTCGAATGCCTGACAGCAACAATCATCAATTTAGGTTCCCCTTTTACTTGCTGCTTCCGAAAAAAAAGTAACCATGTATCTATCTCATGAAACAATATATCCAGTCACTGTCAGTTAATGAGAACGGAAAAGGTCGCCTCACTGCTGGATTAAACGAGGCTCCATGTCGATACAATGTTGCGAATAGCGGCACACCGGAGCCCAAAGTGTTAGTTTGTATCTTATCGGTCGAACTGTAAGGCACGGGTCGGAGGAATATATTTCAAAATTCCTTTTCTTGAGTCCGGGTAGACTTTTGAGGCAGTAACAAAAATGGCGGCCTGCAACACGTCTTCACACAAAATGAATTCACAAAAGAGTAACTCGCCTCCCATGCATGCATTGAGAGAGTAGACAAAAGGTAAAAGTAAGCTTGCGTGTAATTCTTTGTTCGGAGCCGGTAGCGGTAAATCAGTCGGATCGCTGGTATTTTTCTTTCCCTTGTTTATACTCGGCTCCACTGCTCCATCCAGCCTGACGGAGTCCGAGACCGAAAAATGGCGAATAGAGGGCGGGTCTGCGCGCTCCCAGTCTCCTGCACGTCACTGACACCCGGAGCCACTGCTCAGACACCCCGCCTAGGCCAGCTCAGTGTCAGTGATGGAGAGAATATGCATGAAATTATGTCTCTCTAAGGAGACAACAACATATTTTGAATAATAACGGTATCTAATTTTGCCTGAAGAACCCAAACAAATGTTTCAAATGTTTTTGTTGGCGCGGCTGACAAGCTCAGTGTCAATGATGGAGAGAAAATATGCATGAAATTATGTGACTTTCTTAGGAAACAGCAACATATTTTGTATCTGTTTGCCTGAAGAACCCAAACAAATGTAATATTAGACTTCCTTGAAGTGATGACCCCAATCAATGAAAGTTGTTTCACCTAATCATAAAACTAGTTACTAGTCAGTTGACACAAAGAGAAATCATGAGAGGACCCCTGTTTTTTTTCATAGGCTTTCTGTGATTTCAAATCATGTTTAAACTACTGAGATTGGCCAGTCTGTATGCTATTTAGCCTATAGGCTACATGAATAGTTTACCACCAGAATATTTCCCTATTTTCAATTCCTGTTGACCCCCAACTTCCCCTCCATTCAATCTCCTCTGAAGTGTCACCTAGTAGAGAACTGTGACACATCAACTCTGGCCTCCCCACACACCCTGCTCAGTGCACAACATTCTCAAAGGGAAAAGCTGCATTTGAATGCAGAGGACATTGCCACCCAAGTACCCTCAAAAAACAATAATGCAAATGAGAGAAAAAAAAAGATGGCAGAAAAGATACACTGAGCATGGGGGTTGTTTTGTGGTCTACCTCTTCTCATGCGAGGGAGCAAATGACATAAAGAAAGAAAATGGCCTCTCTGGCATAGGAAGTTGACAGGTTTTCTGTGGCCATGCATGCCTCATGAGGCTGCTGCAGCTGGCACAGAGCTGGTCTCATCACTGCACACAGTCTGAATATTAATAGATGTGCACCCACTGGTTCTTAATGGCCAACGCTTGCCAATTCCTACACTCCCACAAAGGCTCACTGGTGCAACAAATTGGAGGGAAACAATCAAGAGGTTTTCAGTGGATGTCCAAAAATCTGCTGATACCTTTATTTTACATATTAACTAACATAAGCACTATTGCATTTCTGCATCTCTGACCAAAAATATAAATACACTTTATAGAAGGGTTAACATATTTATTTTTGCTAAATCTTAGTGACATCTGTTCTGTCATCTCTTCATATGGTTTCCACAGTAAACTACTAGCTGAGTAATTCATCAGTTAATTTCTCATGCTTGATTTACTAACATGACTAAAGACGGGTGTGTAGTGATGGTGATGATTAAATAGGTCAGAAGGACCCAAATTAAGACTCCCTTGGTAGCAACTAGCACAGTCAAAAGTAGGTGAGTTCAAATGAGAAAATTCCACACAAGGGTAAGTGATGAAAATGATGTCAAAAAGCCTAAACAAAACATTAAAGGCTGTCACAAGATGTGCTATTGTTGTTACGGTGGACAAAGGTGATGTGAAAGGGAAGTGTGAAGAATGCATGGGCAAGTTAGAACTAGAAGATGCACGTTTGGGAAGAAACATTGGGCTTGCTTCAGCTGTCTAGGGTCTTTTTGGGTAGTGTGTTCTTTTGGGTAGTGGAAGAGGTTTAAATAGCGGTGTAGTAGAAGAATAGTTGTATGGTAATTACTGACTAGTTATTATTCTGCAGTTAGGCTAGGTGAGTCTGGGGAAGTAGGGTGGAGTTGGTTTAGACAAGGTTTCAAAATGAGTGGGTATAAAAGATTTGCAGTCAGTCAATCAATATAATATATACATATATACATATATATAAATTAGTGTGAATTTCTGACTTTGACATTGCTCATCAATGCAGACATCAGACATCAGTGAAATAGGATAGGGCAGTTGGTTCGAAGACATCTGACAAGATATTTTCTTGTGAGAGAGGGCTAAACAATGTTGTCTAAGCGCAGTTAGCCCCTATTGAAGTAGTTTACTTATGTCTTATATGGTTTGAAAGGTAGGCTACTTTGCTTTATGGGATTGTTACAAATGTAGTAGCTCTTCAATGGTTAAAACCTACTCCGGAAGTACATCTGTAGATGTTTATGCTTTTTGGTGCATTCAAAGGCGTACATTTGCCGCTTGTCTCTAAACGACATCTGCAATGGAGGTTCCAGGACCAGATAGCGACTGGAGAAGCCCTGCATTCCGACAGAAAGTTGTTGCACAAATGTGAGACCATTTTGATTCAATATTGTTGCCAAACCGGCCTAGCTTTGTGGTATTGGAGTTAGACTGCTATCTTTACAACAGCGATAACTTGTCTAGCTAACGTTAGCATGTGAAACATGCTTGACGCGGGTCAGTTTAATTGCTGGAGTGAAATAAAACGCAAGTCATGGGACATTGTGAAATACTTGGAACAAACTGTTTCCCGTTCATAAATGTATTATGGGAACTATTGGGAGTTTCAGATCAATGAGGACATTTATGAAAGTTACATTTACACACCTGCTACAACGTTATATGCTTATATCGCAGAACACTTTATTGAACGTTTCTTTTCAGAGATTAGTCATGCCCCTTGAGGCCGCATCGTAGCATCTTTGGTATTGAGCATTGGTCGTAATTTGACCAGACCAGACACAACGATTTTGCAATACATTTTATTGCGTTTTTTTAAATAACTGAAAGCTCATCATAATGCTGTCTACTTGGACTCGTCTGTTTTAGTTTAGTAACTGGCTAGCGATCTACTATTCCCGATACGACAGACTCACTTCTCTTACTGTCTCGTTTAAAAGCGTGCTAGCTAGCTAGCTAGTGATAAGAACCTAGCTAGTATTCTGGCCAACAGTAGCAGTATTGACATTTAGTGTGACCACCATACTCCAGATTCTAAACACATCCAGATTGTTGCTGAGAACTACAATATGTTTATACATTGTGACAAATATGAATGTTTATGATGTTCAGTTATTTAGAATCTCTGTAATTGCTTTTCAGTGAGGATGCGATGAGAAAGGCTGGGACTGCACACACGAAGTCCAGCAATGATATGGAAAACCATGTTTATGTGAAAGCCAAATCTAGAGTGAGTGAACGTTTCCTCAAACTCCCCCTGATCACAAATGGTTTTAATTGTGGGGAAGTTTCCCATTGCATGAAGTAGCCTCGCATAAAGTGTAGTCAACATTGCAGACACATTGAACAATGGCTGAAATACCAGACAGACACTCGTAGTTATATTTTATATTGTATGAGTAACACTGTTTATAATCAGAAATACATATGCAGTATGAAAGAGCCCTCTCCCCTCACCTGTCAGCTAATGGCTTTCTTGTTTATCCCTCAACAGGAAGAATATTTATCACTTGTGGCCAGGCTGATCATTCATTTTAGGGATATTCGTAAGTATCCTCCTTGTCCTAACTGTAATGTAGTATATCATATTCACATGTTCCTGTCCAACTATTCCTACACAATGTAGAAAATAATAATCAGTAATGGACTTCTGGTATGTTCTGTTTTGCAGATAAGAAGGCGCAAGGAGGTCAGGGTGAGTTGTTTTTTATTTCGCTGTTGTTCTCCGAAACCAGAAGACGTATTGAAAACGTATTGTTCAGATTGTCTTTCTTTATTACTTTATTATTACATATATTCAATAGTATTCATTCAATAGTAATTGTTTGTTTGTTGTTTACCTTCTGCTAGATCCCATGAATGCCCTGACTAACCTGACAGGGGTTGGAGGGGTCCCAGGGGGTATCGGGATGGGACCCCGCCCGACCGGTACACCCATGGGTGGCATTGGGGCCATGGGGCAAATGCAGATGGGTCAGCATCCCATGGCTGGCGGCGCTGGAAACCCTCAGGCCCGTGAGTTTGTTTTTCTGGAGGTTGATGCAGCAATTTCACATTGTTCACATTGTTTCACATTGTTAGGATGCTAGACTGGTGTGACCTGAATTCTTTTATTTGGCCAAGTATATTTGCACATACAGGAAATTGACTTGGTGAGGTTGGTGCATGGACATAAAAAACAAATAGCAAATATTGACAAGGGGAGTGTATTTGAACTTGAGGAGTGAGTTTTGCCATCTCAACTTGGTTAGACACACACCCACCCACCTAGTCTTTAATGTCCTCCTAATAAGCTTTAGATTCAAGGGCTTTTCCTCACAGAACCATTCCATCCAGACCTCCTCAGCTGTTGGATGTGCTACTGTTCTGTGTTCACCTCCACGGTGTGTTGTAGGAGGGCCGATGCAGATGCAGCAGATCGCCCAGCAGCAAGCCCAGCAGCAAGCCCAGCAGCAGCAGTCCATCCAGTTCCAGCAGTTCCAGGCACAACAGCAACAACAACAACAACAACAACAGACGGCCATGCAACAGCAACAACAACAACAACAACAACAACAACAAACAGCCATGCAGCAACAGCAGCAGCAGACAGCCATGCAGCAGCAGACAGCCATCCAACAGCAGTTTCAGGTCCAACAGCAGCTGAAACTGCAGCAGCAGCTACAGCAGCAACACCATCAGAACCAGCAGCTCCAGCAACAGCACCAAAACCAGCAGCAGCAGCAGCAGCAGCAGCAGCAGCAGGCCCAGAACCAACAACAACAGAACCAGGTATTGATTGGACCAGGGGAGAGTGCTAAAGTTTCACCATGATGGTACATTTGTGTACCTCATAAGCTAACAAAGAAATGCAGAAAAGAATATAAAAAAAAAAAAACGATTTGTTAGGCTGAGAAGCATTTATTGTCTCTGTACGTACATATTTACACCCCCCCCCCCCCTTCATATCTGTTGTCTCCTCAGATGCATCCATCACGGCTCACGCAACAGCAGCAGATAGTCCAGCTACAGCTCCAACAGCAGCACGTGCAGGCCCAGGCCCAGGCCCAAGCCCAGGCCCAGGCCCAGGCCCAGGCCCAGTCCATCCAGCACATGGTCCAACAGCAGCAGCAGCAGCAGGTTCAGGCCCAGCCCCAGCCCCAGCCCCAGGCCCAGCTCCCCCCTCACGCCCAGCAGCAACAGCAGGGCATGGTGCCCCAGGCCCTGGCGGGCCAGATGCCCATCAACGCGATCAGCCAGCAGCAGCAGCAGCTCAAGATCCAGATGCAGGTAAAGCAGCGGGGGTGTGTTTAGTCTAGTTTAGTTTGGACTGGCTGTCCCCACCAATGCCGTTACCTGGTGCACTTATTTCAAGGCTGATCCAGGAACACCATTTTTACACCCCCCTCTGCTGTGCTTGCTTGCTTCCCTGTGTGTGTGTGTGTGTGTGTGTGTCTGGCCATGCAGGCTAGAGCATTGCAGCAGCAGCAGCAGCAGCAACAGCAACAGCAACAGCAGCAGCAACAGCAACAAGTCCAACAGGCCCAGCAGCAGGCAGCAGCTCAGCAGCAGGCCCAGCAGCAGGCAGCAGCTCAGCAGCAGGCCCAGCAGGCAGCAGCTCAGGCCCAGCTAGCTGGATCAGTACCGGGCCAGGTAAGAAGCACAGCCCTGTGGTGTGGGGAACCGGACCGGACAGCCACTGGACTGCCTCTGGTCACTAGGCCCGGAGTGTGAATGCATGCGTTCAGAACGGGGACACTGGGTTGCCATTCTGGCTCGCAAGCTCCGTGTTTTGTTGGCAGCTAATGACTTACGGCTGGAAGAAGGGATGATTTAGAAAGACAACTTCTCTGTTTTCCCTGTTACTATACTTTTAGCTTTTGCTGTTGCTGGGAAGTAGCACTTGTTAACATTGCATAGAGAAATGCAGTAGACACTTGCTGTTTGATGGGCTCAGGGGTGCGTTGGTTTGAAAGGCATGATGAATCTCCTTAGTAGGGGATATGTTGATGTCATCCCGCTGGACCCAGGGAATCTGTTGCGTTAACTGCCATTTTCATACACAGTGCTTCACGCAAGCTTCTGATTTTCTCCTACTGTTTGGCACAGGTGTCGGCTTAGTGTAACTCTTGTCTCTGTCGCTCAAACAAGGGATAGAGTTTGGATGCATTTGTTTTCCAGTACATCTTAACACTCCCAGAGCCTCTGCCTCTCTACCAAACTAGTGTCCACCTCCTCACCCTGTTACGTCTCCTCCCAGTTGAAACACCCTGGAAGCTGTGTCACAGAGGATGTCTCTACCTCAGAGCTGCTATAGAATGTCTTACCCCCCCCGCCCCCTTCCATGCATGTGTGTTCAGGCAGCCGATATTTTTGCAAACGCATGCCTGCTCTGTTCTTCACATGCATACCAGTATCCCTCCCTAGACATACCAGTATCCCTCCCTCGACATACCAGTATCCCTCCCTCGACATACCAGTATCCCTCCTCAGACATGGCTGGCATCATTCTTTGGACACACCTCTTTGTGCCATGAACCAATGCAACAATCATTTGATAAAACAATTTATTTGAGCTATACTACCTATTAATGACCAAACAACAATGTTTTCAGTGAGAAGTTATGGCCTGTCAAAAGCAGGAAAAGACAGGAAATTCAAAATTAACACCACCAGCCATAACTTCACCTGTGCACTAACAAGGTTTTCCAGCACACAGCTTTGATACCTGCTATAGTGCTGTATGTTGGTCGACTGTGCTTCAAACAACATGTACTCGCCACTGAGCAGGTTGCTTAGAATTCAAAGCTTCTCTCAGACAGCCTAATTCAAAGCTAAAGTCTGATCGCCCAATACTACTTCATCACCGGCCAGTTTACAGACAGATGGCTGAAGCTTTGAGGTTCCATTACCGTCATGTTGTCTCATTCATCCCTGCATGGTTCAGTCAGTGACTTGAGGAGGAGGAGGAAGAAGAGGAGAGAGAGAGAGAGAGAGAGAGAATGCTCCCACTGTCTGCAGCAGGCCTCATCACTGTTGTCACAGCAACCATAAGCTCTGTGCCCTCTGACCCCGGCGCTGCCCGGCTGTGTCTCTCTCACAGCGGCGCTAAACATGTGACTGTGTGTGTCTGACTGTGTGTGTTTATGCATGTGTGTTTGTGTATCCGTTATTGTTGTTGTGCGTGCTGCACTGCATGCACCTCCATCGCCGCTGACGCGCTGCATTTGTTGTTTTGCTCGTGACATGTCTGTTGTCCCCTCTGTCCTCCTCCAAGATGATGATGCGCCCTGGGATGCAAATGCCACCGCGGTTGCCCCGCGCCGCCCCGAACCCCGCCCCGAACCCCGCCATACCTCCAAACTCTGCTACCATGGGAGGACAGCAGATGCCACAGGTACTTATCGCCAGGGTAGATAGACCAGTCTGATCAGTCCGCCTTGATCTGATCCGTCGTCACCTGACCCCCCGACCCTAACCCTAACCCCCCCCCCCCCCCCCCCCCCCGACCCCCATGGGCTATGGTGATAACCACCTGTCCTATGGTTTTGCCTCCCTATACCAACCCCCCACCCCCCCGGATCTCCTCCCCCCACTCTACCCCTCACACACCTTCCCTCTTGCTTATGAAGACCAGTGTAACTACATGGTAGCTGCAGCGTTACTTTATGCTTAGAGTAGATTCATGTGGAGTAAAAGAGTGACAACTGAGCCCAGGTTCCTGTTTGGTGTCCAAGAAAGGAGGGCACTGATTTTGAACTTACAGTGAACTGTGTTGCTTAGTATGAGGGCATTTGGTCAGTAGCCATTGTGTATGGTAAGTAAAAAACTAAATAAAAAAATGTATTGTATTTTCTATTTTCTTCCTGTTTCCCCCCAGTAGGCTCTCACGCCCTGGATGGCGTAGTGGCGTGAGGATTGTGATAAAGCAGGGTGTCATTACGCTCCTCAGGCCAGGTGGTGTTAACGTGAGACAACTCCCAACCTCTCCTGTGATTGGCTAGTCTGGTGTAAACCCATTTGTTCTCTTTCACCCCCCCCCCCCCCCCCACCGTGCAGGTCCAGCAGCACCCGATGATGTCATCGCCCTCCCCGGTCCAGGTCCAGACGCCCCAGTCCATGCCCCCCCCTCCCCAGCCCCAGCCCTCGCCACAGCCCCCCAACTCCCAGCCCAACTCCGTCAGGTAAGGACACAAGACATGCCTCTTTTGCGTCTAGATTGTATTTGATCTTTTGCTTGTTTGTCCACACTGCTGAATCTGGAGGTGGAGGCTTCTCGACAATAGAAGACCTCCTGCACATAAACAGAACAAGTCGACCCATAAAGTCGCCCAAATTGTCATTGAGTGCTAAGGGTGACTTTATTCACCAAAAATGCATGAATTATGATGCTTCATTTTGTAGCCAATCAAACTATTTTCGCTCGGTAAATACCACATAAAACACAATTCTTTGGCAGTTAGTGAGTTAAAGTGTGTGTGTCTAATTGTTTGGTATCATTTCAGTTCTGGTCCCACGCCCTCGCCGGGGGGCTTCCAGCCCAGCCCGTCCCCCCAGCCCTCCCAGAGCCCGGCCACCGCACGTACCCCCCAGAACTACGGTGTCCCCTCACCTGGGCCTCTCAACACCCCAGGTACTGTCTCACCTCTGATTGGACGTTGAGAACAGCATGTGTCCTGTTACGTCTCTGCTTACTGTGTTTGTCATCGTTTACAGTCCTTAGGTTAGTCCTTAAGTTATGGTCAGGTATGAAACCACTTAGTTACCTAATTTCTCTTCTTATTTGGAAGACCAGTCAAGACCATTGCATCATTCCTGTGGGTGGGTGGGTGGGTGTGTGTGTGTGTGTGGCTGTGGTTTGTGATGGTGGTGCCCTGTTCCTCTGTGGGGTTAGTGTGTGTGTGTGTGTGTGTGTGTGTGTGTGTGTGTGTGTGTGTGTGTGGGTGTGTGTGTGCGTGTGTGTGTGTGTGTGTGTGTGTGTGTGCGTGCGTGCGTGTGCGTGCGTGCGCTCGGTTTGTGATGGTGGTGCCCTGTGCTTCTGTAGGTAACCCCAGTTCAGTGATGAGTCCAGCAGGGGCCTCTCAGCTGGAGGACCAGCAGTACATGGAGAAGCTCAAGCAGCTCTCCAAGTACATCGAGCCGCTCCGCAGGATGATCAACAAGATAGACAAGAATGAAGGTACGTATGTGTTGATGTGTTGTATTGATGTCTGTGCCTCTCATCACCTCCCTTTACTGACCCACTCTGCCATCTCCTTTCTCTTTCCTCTCACTAAAGAGACTTCCTGTGTTTCCACAGATAGGAAGAAAGATCTGAGTAAGATGAAGAGTCTGCTCAACATCCTCACCGACCCCAACACCAGGTAAAACCAGAGAAAACAATATGTCTTCCGCTAAAGAGGGCTGTGCAACAAGCTGTTTTTTTTTTATTGCCTGTATTCCTGTGAAGTTTGTGTTGGTCTGGGTTGGACGCGCTTTGCGGTGACACCAAATTACCAAAATGGTGTTCGCACATGGTTTTTCAGTGTTGTGCAGTGTTCTTTAGTGAAAGCAAATTGTGTGTGCGTATGTGCGTTTTTCCAAGTGTGTTCATGTCCATGTACTCCTCAGCAATGGTAGTTAAATTCCCTCCCCTTTCCTCGGCATGTAGGTGTCCCCTCAGGACGTTACAGAAGTGTGAGATCGCCCTGGAGAAGCTGAAGAACGATATGGCTGTGGTAAGCTTACCTCTGAGGCTCCTACGTAGGGTTGGAATAATAATAATAATAAATAATTATGTTCACTTCCCCAAATGTTTTTCTAGTGGCAAATGTATGTCGATCACCCATTGAAAGTCAATGAAGTGAAACCTGTGTGTGTCCTCCCCCCCAGCCGACGCCCCCGCCCCCCCCTGTGCCCTGCACCAAGCAGCAGTACCTGTGCCAGCCGCTGCTGGACGCCGTCATGGCAAACATCCGCTCACCTGTCTTCAACCATTCCCTGTACCGCACCTTCGCTCCAGCCATGACCGCCATCCACGGGCCGCCCATCACGTACGTACAGCCTCACCACCACACCTGTTAAGGTCCAGGACCGTCCACTTCACACCTTTTTAAAAAAAAATATATATTTCCAAAGGGCCTCAGTCTCTGCCATCTGACACCTATCTCTCCCCCTCTCTCCTCTCCCTCTCTCTGCTCCACAGGGGACCTACGATCGCCGCCCGGAAGAGGAAATTCGAGGAGGACGACCGTCAGACCATCCCCAACATCCTGCAGGGCGAGGTGGCCCGCCTCAACGCCAAGTTCCTGGTCAACCTGGACCCTACCCTCTGCAGCAACAACGGCACTGTACACCTCATCTGTAAACTGGGTGAGCCCCAGGGATTGTGTGTGTGTGTGTGTGTGTGTCCGTGTGTGTCCATCCACTGTAAAGATGAACAACTCGAATTGCGGGGCAACTGTTTGCAACAACTTGACGTCTGTTTCCCAGCCAGACAGTCATCTTCATCTTGATTAACCTGGTTAAACTTCGATCAACGATAAAGAAGTCTGGGGATACTATGGCTTGTGTGGGCTTGTGTGGACGAGTTGACAGATTGCTGATGTGTATTTTCCCTGCTCCCGTCTTCCAGATGACAAAAACCTGCCCAGTGTCCCGCCTCTCCAGCTCAGCATCCCAGCAGACTACCCGGACCAGAGCCCCCAGTGGGCCGACGATGGCCAGCAGTATGGTAAGACACCCTCTCACGCACGGGCGCGCGCGCACACACACACACACACACACACACACACACACGGTGTAACCTTGCATCAGCTGATGCCCTCGGTAACAAATAATGTATGGACTTTAACTGCTGTAGCTAAATTTAAGAATATAATAAGAATTTATATTGTTAAATTTAGCGTGAATATCTTCCTGTGCCTATGAGTGCATGAGAGCAGACACCTCTTGACCAATCACAACAGTGTTTACGCTCTCGTGCCAAGGAATACAAAATTGCCGTTATATATGCTCTTCATCACTGACATGTAAGCTTGTTTTACACTGCTAATTTGTGATTTTTTTTTATTTATAATAATGGATAAATGGCTACACACCCAGAGTGGCAACAGAAAATTGTACTGGTACTACAAATGAAGCCCCTGCTGTTGGGACCAGCTGCTCAGGTCACTGGTATGACCACCAGTTCTGATGCTAGTTGTAGCTCTGCTGGTGCTGCTAGCCAAGCTGCCACCAATATGGACAGTGATGACGAAGCAGCCCAAGAGCCACAGACCCCTGCCCCAGGAAAACACCAAATTGACAGGGAGGTTGGAGTCTTAAAGAGACGCAAATATAACAAAGACTATATTACTATGGGGTTCACTTACACTGGGAGTAAGGACTTCCCTCAGCCTCAGTGTGTCATATGTGCCCAGGTTCTGTCTAATAACGGTTTGAAACCTTCACTCTTGCGCAGACATTTAGAAACGAAACATGACCATTTGAAAAACAAGCCACAGGAGTTTTTTGAGCGCCAATTGAGACAACTTTCTAACACCAAGAAATGTCTAACAGCGACAGATACTATTAATAAGGCAGGTCTATGCACATAGTTGAGAAAATGTTGGGGGAAAAGGCCAAACGGACTTTTCGGAAGAAAACAGCTACTACTTCGCATACAAGCCAGTGAATTCTATGCATTACAGTTGGACGAATCAACTGATGTAGTGGGCCTGGCTCAGCTATTGGTATACGTCAGGTATATTCATGGGGGGTTTATTCAAGAAGACATCCTCTTCTGCAAACTGCTGGAAACCAGGACAACCGGGCAGGACATTTTTGGACTACTAGACAGCTTTATAACATCACATGGACTTTCGTGGACCAAATGTGTTGGAATCTGTACAGATGGTGCAAAAGCCATGACGGGGAGACACAGCGGAGTAGTCACTCGAGTGCAAGCAGTTGCCCCCGATGCCACTTGGGTACACTGCAGTGCTTGCTGCCAAGGGAATGCCTGACAGCCTGACTGAAGTATTGAATAATACGGTGAAAATGGTGAACTTTGTTAAAGCAAGGCCCCTGAACTCACGCCTTTTTTCCGCCTTATTCAACAAAATGGGCAGCGATCATTTAACGCTGTTACTCCATACTGAAGTGCGGTGGCTATCAAGGGGGAAAGTTTTGGCACGTTTTTTTTAATTGAAAGACAAGCTTAAAATGTTCTTCATAGACCACCCTTTTCATTTGTCGGACAAGTTGCATGACAATGAGTGGCTCACAAGGTTGGCCTATTTGGGGGATATTTTTACTCGCCTGCATGAACTGAATCTCGGACTGCAGGGCCTCTCAGCGACGATATTCAATGTGCGGGACAAAATTGAGGCCATGATTAAAAAGCTGGAACTCTGGTCTGACTGTATCAACAAGAACAACACTCAAGTGTTCCCAAGCGAGAGAGCCTCATTGAGATATCCACCAACGGGGCAATGAAAATTGAGTTCAATCAGAAGGCCTTGCCTGGATTGCCTTGCCTGCAGAGCATCCTCAATTGGAAAATTGCACCATTAAGACTTTATTGCCCTTTGCAACAACTTACCTATGTGAGACTGGGTTCTCAGCTCTCACCAGCATGAAGACAAAGTACAGGCACAGACTATGTGTGGAAAACGATCTAAGACTCAAACTGTCTCCAATACAACCCCACATTGCAGCGTTATGTGAGGCCATTCAAGCACATATCTCACATTAATCTGTGGTGAGGTGAGGCATTATGTGTTCAAGTTTATTTTGCCCAATTTACAAGTACAACTGGCAGCAAAATGCTCTGTTGCCAACTCCCTTTCTAACTGTGCAATGTGTGTGTATACAGTGGGTAAGGTAATAGTACTATGTAGAGTAAAGTGTGTCTCTTAGTGTGTCTCTGGATATTTAGGATATTTACAGAATTATCGATACAGGCATACAGGTTGTGTGTTAATTCTTTTACAGTTTTGTAGTCCACTATAGTCCATATAGCCCAGTTCAAATTGGCAGGTACAGTACAGTTTATGGCTATAGTCCAGTTTGTTACTGACCAGTTTTGTTGACCTTGTTATGTTGTGTGTGAGTTTAGGTGCTGATCACCTGTTTGAAATCCAAATAAAAAGCAGTAAAGCAGTAATTGGTTATTCTGTCTCATATATATGTATGTATATTATATATATGTGTGTTTACATTTTGTTTATGCAGCAGAATTACAAACAAAACACATTGTAGTGATCTGTTTGTGGTGCTGGGGGTACTCAGTAGGTTGTAGAGTGTCTCAGGGGGTACATGACTGTTAAGTTTGGGAACCACTGGTTTATAGGAAAGGGAGGATGGATGGCTGCTTGTTAAGATGAGACACATTGACTGTCCCTGTACTCACACTGACTGACTGGCACTCCGAGGGGCTGCTGTAGGCTTTCTTTGCGTCTAATAGGGAAAATGTAGTCCCAAATAACCTCCACAGACCTCAAAAGGTGTTTACAATCAGAATAACAGTGTTTCACTGTGATCCATCCTGCCATGTTGCGACACAGGTTCTGGATTGGTTCTGTTAGCTAATGCATGGTTTCTCTCTCCTCCCCAGGGGCCAACCCATTCCTGCGGAACGTTCACAGAAACATGACCTCCAAGCTGCTGCAACTCCCCGACAAGCACTCTGTGACCGCATTGCTCAATACCTGGGCCCAGAGCGTCAGACAAGCCTGTCTGTCTGCAGCCTAGAGACAGAACTCGCCTTGCCTCTCTCCTTTAAACCCACCTGACAACTCCAACTTATCATCAGGACTGTAGCCTCACTGCAGCCTGCAGAAGAACCTTTCACCTGTAAACCAACCTGGCAACTTATCAGAAATGTGTGCAAACTGGAAGTGGGAGTGGGAATGGGCTATTTCTCCTTGGGACACCGGTGCTCTGCTACCACTAGAGGGTACTGCTGGGACATTTATGAACTTCTGAACTGATGGACATGAGTACCGTATCTCATGGGAACTTGGGGGTCCAGTGGGATGAGTTGTGAGGAAAGAAAATGTGTAACCTGCTATAACTTAACACTTTGCTGTGTACAACGTTGAAGTGTGTATATATACTCTTGAGGGAAATGTCTTTTTTGTTATCATGAATAAATAATTTTCTGTTTACCTGTGTCGCTATGAACTAGACATAACCCCATCATTCTTTTACGTAGGTTCACCAACCTACCACATTTCACAATAATGGCCCATCAGCATGTATATATGTAAATATATTGATATTTATTGTCATATCAAGTTATAGTCTTTGAGCCGATCTCAAGTGTTAGAAACTCATGTCCTCTTCTCTGTCCTCCAGTCGCTTCTCAAAAAGCATTGGGGGGGGTATATCTAAGGGGGGGAATGTAGGTCGTCTCCTCCAATGTGTTTTGAGTCAGAAGTAAGCTGAGGACGCGAGGAATCAAGTTTCTAACAATTGAGAAAGAGCCTTTGTTGGCCATACTTGGAGCCAATCCCAAAGTCAAGTCTGGAGTTCCCTGGGCGCTCAGCGGAGGCCATGGTGGTTCTGTGTGTCCCTCTCAGTGCACTGTCCTCCTCAGCCGGCTCCTCTGAATGGCCTGGGTCCTCCTCTGCCTCTCTGCGATGCTGGAGCTCAGGCTCTGTTTGAGGGCCGGGAGGATCACTCTCTCTGCCTCTCTGGCCTGGGAACCGGACCTGGAGAGAGGGGAACAACCTCTCAACACAAATGCCCAGAGTCCTCCCTAGTTCATATAGTATGTGCCATTTCCTTCATATAGTATATGCCATTTAGCTGACGCTTTCTATCTAAAGCGACTTACATTGCAGTGAGTGCATACATTTTTCAGTATATAAGAACCAAGCAGGAATCGAACCCCATAACCTAAGCATTGTTAGCACCATGCTCTGCCAACTGAGCCACAGGGGACCATACATGACTGCTTGTGTCTCTTGTGTATGGTATCACATGCAGACTATGGATATACTGTAGTAGGGCTTTCTTACATTCTCTTGGGCAGTGGTTGGAGTGCTAGCTGGGGCAACCTGTCTTCTTCTGCTCTGTTGGGAGGGAAAGAAAGAAAGCATGCCTTACAATTGTGTTGTGGGTTTCTCACCGGTTGAGTCAGTTTCTTAGAGCTATCGATATGACATAATAAAGGGTTAGGTTTTTTTTACCTGGTGCCATCAGAGAGGTAGGCCTTTGTCATGATGTAGTTCTCTGGGGTTATTTTCTTGTTGAGCACGATGTCTCTGAGGACAGCCTTCACGCGTACAATCTATGTGACGTACAACCGCACCGCCATTAGAAATATGCATTATTTTCACATTGTTGCTTTGAGTCCATGAGAAAGCGCTATAGAAATGTAATGTATTATTATTATTATTGTTTTTATTATTATGATATGACTGAAAGTGTTCCAGAGAGGGGGGCGGTCGACCTCTGACCTCCTGGGACTGCATGCTGTTGGCGTTGTAGAGCTGCCGTATGATGACCTCACACTCGTGCAGGGTGGGGGCACGGGGGGGGTGGGAGGGGCTGCTGTGGATCCGCAGGGGCTGCAGAGAGGTGATGAGCCCCCCCCTCTGCTCTGACTCGTGCTCTTGCCTGGGGTGTCCGGAGGTCTCGGGGCAGTCTCCCATGCTGTGGCACGAGAAGGGAGGGTCGGACAGGGAGAGGTTTCAACAGGGAGGACAGACACAACATGCTTATGGAAAGAGGATCGTCCATTACTAAAAGGATGACAGGTCAACGTGGTGTTGGTAGACTGATTCAGTGACCATAGCAATGGTCATAGTAGTGACGCTGATAGACGTCAGAGTCAGGGGATTATTGACAGTATGACCTTACCTGAGCCCTGTGTCTTGACCTGTGCGTGTGTCCTGTAGAGGCTGCTCCAGGTAGACCCCTCTCTGTGTCAGGGCCTCCCTGCCCTGGGTCACTGGCCTGGTGCTCCTTCGGCTCGACCCTGGAGAGAGAAAGACTGTGGGCGTGCAATCTGAGAGAGAGAGCAGAGTAATGACGCAAACAGAAATACCTCACCAGATATCTGACAAAGCTGTTTTTGCAACAGCGGTTTCTGTTGACAAGTCCACCTAAAATCTCCCCAAAATGAGCCACTGACATTTGCGCTGTAAAAGACCCAAGTCGGTGGCAACCTATGTGTTGTAGGTAAGGTAACACGTCATCGTCAACGACGGGGGAAGCCTACCTTTCCGACAGGACGTTAGAGGATCCATGATGAGCTTGTACTGCAGTTCTGTAAGTGTAACATCAAAGTCAAAGTCAAATTATTAAATTAAATTTAAATTAAATTAAATCAAATGTTATTTGTCACGTACTGTTGCTTTAGGATCTTGCTCCTCGTCGACAATAGTCGACAACAATCAACAAATCATCAATACAATATAGTGTAGTAATAAAAAAGTGACAATAGTAATAGTGCAATAATGTCAGATGTGCAAAGAGCAGTGTCTACTGGTCAAGGGGGGGGGGGGGGGGTCAAAGGGATGTCACGAGAGGTAAGCACATCACATGACAGGTGACAGAAGCAGAAGCAGCAGCCGCACAATCCATCGCTGCTGATAAGGTCTTGTAACAAGGTCCCTTGGCTGAACAAGCTTGGCACTCAAGTGGATTGTACCTCACTGAGTGGAGACAGAGACAGAGGGGAGCCACGTGACTCTGCTTAGCTAGATTGAGAACTCTCTCTTGGCGGGAGGTAGGATGTGGAGGTGAGATAGAGAGGCTGTTGTCTGCACTGTAAAGTGATACTGCCCTCTACGCCCCCCCACTGTGAAACACTCACCACCATCCATCCATTCATCAACCTTTCAATAACTCTGCGTTACTATGCAACCAGTCCTATAGTGTCACCTCTACCTCCCCAGACCTCTGTGTGATTGTGTCTGAACACGACCAAACATGAAACATGTATGAGGAAATTCAGATTAAAAGAAACATCAGACTCAATAAAATGAATAGAGCAGCTGCTTTATTTGAATGCATGCTGCTGTTGCAAGTGTGAAACATGTTACTGGCTTTTACTGGAGAGAGAGAGAGATAGAGGCAATAGCTGATGGTATTGCATGAGTAGTTCAAAGAAAAAAAAAATATTTGCAGGGCAGATTCTAGATTAAACGTTAAATACAATGTCTGGTACAGTTATGAGTGACAGATTTACATAATACAACATTTCAACATGAGAGATTGTTGATCTTTGAATCTGTTGCCATTCATGACAACCACTTTAAACGTCATGAGGACAGGTTTTAAATAACTCACCTTTATTTTCTCGTTTGAGGTCGTCTATTTCCCCGTGAAGTTTCTGAAGGGTGTCCTTGTGCTGTTGCTGCAAGAACTGAATATTCCTCTGGAGGGATGCGACGCGGGTATCCATATCGCTGTGAGATGGAGCCTCTCTTCTGTCCACACGGGTTGGACCAGACAACGACTGTAATAGGTGGTTGACCGACGGAGGGAACGGTCGTTGGATGCAGGACGTCTTGTCAAGGCATCCAACCCGGGACCAGTGGGGTAAATTTCGGACAGGTGGAAAGCCATTGCTTGACATTGCTTTGGTCCAGCGCCGCTAGCTAACTGCTAACAACAGAACACCTGTCCTTGCATGAATAAGCTTGAATAAGAGTCCCGACACTTACCTGTAATGTTCCCTTGGGTGCATGTGTTCATTAACTGCAATATACAACCTTCTGCGACAATTTTAATCACTGAAAAGGCCAATAAAAAGGACAGTAATTGACTCTGGCGGCGATTTATTCGCATGCTACCATTCGGATGGCTACCTCCTCCTCACATACAACGTTGCCATGACAACCAAGACTGGCTCCTGTGACGGGATTTGGCGTTTTACGGTACATGGAACTAGACTGGAGTCAGACAGAATTTTGCTTCATTTAATTTCAATGGATATTTAGAAGTGAAATGAAATATGTAAAAAAGATTATGATGAGGGAGAATTATATATTCAATTACTTTAGATTTTGTGTTTATTGATGAGAAAGTCAAGAACACCTGTAAATAAAATGTTTTATTGGACATCATGGTCACTATCCTGTTAATATGCCATTGAAAAACATTCAATATCCTTTCTGAATTTGAAACGAATGGACTGTCCTTCAAATTAACCAATCCACCCATCAGTAAAACTGCCTATAAAAATACAATATAGCACAACATCCGAACAGCAATGTACTTGCACTTATATACAGGATTAAAAATGACCACATTTGCAAGAGATTGCAAAAAGCATGACGCAAAAGTCAAAACAAAAATTGCCATTTCATTCCCCTGCTACTGGAGCTTCAGTTTATCTCCAAACAGGGTCATGAAGAGTCCGTAGAAAAAGCCTCCAACGAGGATGAGCAGTGTGCTGGACATGGGGCCGAAGGACAACAGTGCCCCCATCAGGTACAGCAGTAGAAGCATCAGCAAGGTTCTGTAGCTAGCTAGTGTGCGTAAGCTAAGCCGTGGTCGTAGGTTCCTCTCTACTGTTCGCCGTGTCGCTGGGCTCCTCCTCCGGCCGTCAGCCACGGCAACAGGGCTGGCAAGGTAGTGACGCCCCAGACGCCCCAAGAAGTCCGGCCGTGAGCACAGTGCGTCCATGTGACCTCCGAACTGTGGAGGAGGGAAATTGTTAACTCATTCAGTGCCGTGGGTGGATAAAGTCCAAGGGTGACTTCATGGACCAAAAATGCATAAATTATGGTGCTTCATTTTGTATAAGCCCTGCTTAAATGTACTCAAATTACAAACATAATACCACTGATTAATTACATATCAATTGCAAAGTCAATTTACACAATATAATCAATTAAAACATGTACACTCCTCAGATGATGATGATGATGTATTAGATTAAATCCTTTTGGCTCCTTTGAGAGATTAGGGTGTCCATCGTGGACATGCATTATGACTGGCTGCTAGACTGTGAGAGGTGGGACTAAATCCCTGATGGCCACATCCCTTACTCTATCATTCACCAGAGAGGTGATCCTGAAGAGCAGGCGGACCAGGACCGCGTTCTCATAGCTCCTGATTGGCTGAAGCTCAGGGTCTCCCTGGTACTCGATCTCAAACCGGCGCTGACCATTGATGATCTGTAAAGGAAGGACACGCATTTTAGAGTACTCCCTCTAGGATGACATGGTTGGTTTAGTGCTGAAGGTGACTTTATTCACCAAAAAAAAAAAGAATAAAGAAAAAAAGAAGATGATGCCTCACTTTGAGCCAATCAAAGTGTTGTTGCTAGGTAAATACCACATAAAACACTTGGCACTCGAGGTGGTGAGGGTTCTGGAATTCTTTGGCAGTTGGTGAGTTAAAGGTTGAGGTTGTAGGTTGGGGTAAGGGTACCTGCATCCTGCCCAGGTCTGTGAGTACGAGACCGTTCTCCCCCTGGATGCAGTCTGGAAGCTGCCGTGAGTTCCCATCGTCCTGCCCCGAGCCCAGGTTAGCTATCAGCTGAGACAGCTGCCCTGCGTTCACCTACAAGAGACAGGATGACAGGTTATCCCATCATATAAACTACATACAATACTACATAGAAACCAACTACACTATGTCATTGGAGAAAAGGGCCAGGAGAGATGGGAGCATGAGGAGTTGGGTTGGGCAATGTTGCCACATTTTCTTACTCACGGTATTACTTTAGAAAATATCACGATATACAACAATATGGTTCATTGCTCAAATAGGGCATAAAGCTTAAGAGGTTAACACAACTCCATGTGGAGAGCACCCACCCGGAAGATCTGGCACAGGTAGTCCAGCGCCCTGTCCAGGAACTCATGGGTCTTTTTCACACACTCCCCGGTGTCGTCCACCTCTCCTCCGTTGAAGGTGTGGTTGAGGTCCGGGGAGCCCATCCCGAACCAGGACATGAACGAGTTGTTGGTCGCCACCTCAGCAGAGTGGTCCGATATCCGCTTGGCTGTCTGCCTGGCCTGAGCTATGATCTGGATCAGCTTCAGAACCTGCACCACAAGAGTGGGACATACAGTACAGAATGTTTGTCAGGAAATGTCATCAGTGCAATCCAATAGGTCTGGGTATAATGACTACATCAGAACAGTGATTAAGGGATCTGAGCCACACCTATGAAACTGCTACAGCATTGTTCTCTGATTGACGGACAGAAACTTCCATTGTCAACCCATCCCCCAATGACGTTCCACCATACGACTGACAAATCCCAGATACCCTAACCCAAATAAAAACAGCCCCCCCCCCCCCCCCCCCGCCCCCGCCCTCACCGTGCCCCTCAGCTCTGTGCCGAACATCTGTTTGTACTGGCAGTCCTGGCCCTCCAAGCCATACACGTAGCTCTTCACACGGAACACGGCGTCCGTCACCGCGGGTTGCCGCGCCGACAGGAAGCTGCCCCCGTGAGCCGGCGTCAGGAACACCCGGTGCTGCCGGTGGTGGAGGACATGCTCCGGCTCCAGGAACAACTGTTCTCCTGGGGGAGGGGGGGGGGGGGGGCAGGGAAAGGCAAGAATGTTGTTTAGTGTATTGTGATTGTAAATAAAATAAAATAAAGTTGTATTTGATTTGACAAGGTCTCCAAGGCTGGAGAAGTGACGGTACAAGCTACAATGTAACAGCACTAGTGCATCACACCTGCAATGTTGTTGTTAAGCTGAATTCACACGTAATGGACAGAAAGCTGTCATAATAGCTGGTATAAATATAAGAAAGATGTCATAATAGCTGTTATTTGACTTGGAGTGTATCTGTCCTCACCTTTCTGGATCATCTCTGCTAAGTTTGGCTGAGCGAAGACTTTGGCCACCCTGAAGACCATTAGTGCATTTTTTACGTTGACCAGGTCTGTGCGTACCACTCTGTTTAGAAAGCCCTGGAAGAGCTTGGTGTACATGAGCAGGTTATCCTGGACAAACGAGGCCCTGAGAGAGAAAGAGAGAGAGAGAGAGACGTTAAATGTGTGTATCAAGACAAATTGAGGAAACAATTACGCACACGCACACACACGGCAATACAGAGACTCAGTTCTGTAGCCACATTTTGAGTAAAATATTTCAAGGGAGCACTGGTCCAGTCTCCACATGTGACTAGCTTGCTCTGGGTCTAAGCCACCAGGCTGCTCACCATTTCTCAGGTACCCCTCTGTTCTGGTCTACCTGAGGATTGGTTTTCTCTCCTGTGTACCTCCACGGCTGGATGTAGCTAAGCCACGTCTCCAACACCTGAACATTTTAAATACAAAAGAAAATGTAAATGTGTACAATTATGTTATGTTTCAATGTTGTATTCTTGTCAAGTCAAACACTTAGTGCGTATTGTGTATCCTCTCGTTGTAAGAACAGTCTAGTCTATGTAAAGATGACATTAGGGCATCCAAGATGGCCGATGAGGGGGTAAGTAGAGGTGGTGACTGTCACCAACATGTCCGCCTGGCGGGTGTGATGCCTACTGCTCTGAAGGAGGCATCCAGAGGCCAGTGGCCGAAGCAGTGCTGGAGGAAGACGTAGAGCTTCTGCTGGACGAACCGCTGCACCACCACCCTGCAGACACACACACAGGGAGAGATGAACCAGGCAGGCACACACACACACACACACACACACACACACACACACACACACACACACACACACACACACACACACACACACACACACACACACAGCTGCTTTCATTTACAAGAACCCTCTCAACACAAAATGAAAAGTCAACCCGCCAATATGTCCTGGTTTCAGAAGTATACAGGAGTCATAAAAAGTGTGTAGACAAAGAGTCTTCGATTACGTGATTTGATACTGTGTGCTAGCCTTTTACCATATGATACTACTATAAACTGCAACATGTTCAATGTAACCTGTCTAAGCTGAAGAAACAGAAACAGTATGTGGACCCCTCAGGTCTGTCCCTCTGGGCAGGTACAGGTCTGTCCCACTGGGCAGGTACAGGTAAGTCTGTCCCACTGGGCAGGTACAGGTAAGCCTGTCCCACTGGGCAGGTACAGGTAAGCCTGTCCCACTGGGCAGGTACAGTACAGGTAAGGGCTGCTCCTGATCTGCTCACCTCTTGAATTCCTCCAGGGGGCTGGCGTGGGAGTGGGCGGCAGAGGGTGAGGAGGAGGAGGAGACCAGCTCAGGCTTCAGGCTGCAGGAGAAGGCGTGGAGGTGCTTCACCAGGAGACGCACCACCAACACGTGCTCCTCAGTTGGGCTAAAGGGCTCCTGAAACAACAACCAATCACACAACGCTCCAAAGCCAACAGCCAGTCACAACAGAGCTCCACAGCCCCCCCCCAACCCTGTCCCCCCCCCACAGCCATTGCTGCTGTTGTGACTGAACAAGCCTTTAACATCTCGTTTATGCACAAGTTAACATACAGATATGGCCTTAGTCTGATCAATAATTGACAGGGACTGTAATTTGACAAATGTACTTTTGGGAGACTTGGTTATGAAGGTTCTGTAAACTGTAGTAGTGTTTTACCTCGAGACAGAAACATGTGAGATGAGAAAGACAAAACACGACACACGTACAGTAACCATGACAACACCACCAGACATAGATAAAGCATGCTTTAAAAAGGAAAGAACGACACACAAACACACACACTCTTTAAATTCAAAAACAACACTCAAGGTTTAATTCTCCATTTCAAGGATACTTCTCTACATGCCGGGTTGTAAATTGAGATACGTTTTAGTATCGTCATGTTCAAAACATGACTCATGCAAACGTTTTCAGGTTTGCATGCGTTTCTCACATTGAGGTTTTGGGTCCCTAACTACACCAGGACTTGGTCTATCGACACTTCTGAAACAACGCTTTTAGAGAAGTACCCTTGACCTTCCCTAGAAGTCACGTCACACATAAGTCCTTAACACTACTCTGGCCGGCCTGAGCTTTACCTCCAGCAGACCCCACCGCGGGAGTGAATCAAAAGGTAAAAGTACTTGGTACGTGTGGAGGGTCCCAGTGCCTGGAGGAGTGGGGGTGTGGCATGGCATGCTGGACATACTGAGGCGGTACTGCAGCAGGGCCAGCTGAATGACCCGGCACAACCAGGGAGGAAGAGGAGGAGACAACAACAGTGGGTGGGGAGGGGGAGAGAGAGAGAGAGAGAGGGGGGGGGGGTGGAAGAAGAAGGGAAGGAAGGAGGGAGGTGAACATGAGAATAGAAAAGAGGAAGAAACAAAAAAAAGGGATAGAGTGCATCCACAAAGGAAAGGTTGTAAAGACAAGAAAGAAAGGGAAGAAGAAAAAAAGAGAGAGAAAAAAGAAAGGAGAAAAAAAACAACAGACAAACAAAAAAAAAGATATTGACCACAGGAACACAATGCTGTGACAGCTAGGGGGCGCTGCAGTAGCCCTTCCCACACCCCCAGACAGGACACATTCAACTGTTAATATCCTCTAGAGAGGAACACAACACACAACACACTATTAATGGGTTGGTTAAGAGAGTTTAGGTGGAGGAGCTGAACTGTCCCCAGTAAAAGGATAGTTTCCACATGTTTCAGAACAAAACATTAAGAGAAGTCCTACAATATTACGGGTTGTTTTTTTGGGGGGGGGGGGGGGTGGGGGGAGAGGGGTACTGCATCGTTTAGGCTAAACTACATGGATGATCTCATCCTTAACTACAATCAAATAGAAGTGTTATTGGGGTTAAGCAAAAATCCTGCTAAACTTAACTCACTAACTGCCAGAGAATTCTCACCACCACCTAGAGTGCCAAGTGTTGAAATGAAGCATCATAATTTATGCATTTACGATTAATAAAGTAACACTTGGCACCCTGGAATGTTGACTATTTGGGAGACTTTATTCACCCGTGGCACTGAATGAGTTAATACAACAGGGGGGAGCTGGGTCAGGGGTCATGGGGTCAGGAGGAACAGGGTCATGGTGGGGAAATGCAGACAAAAGGAGGCAGATGACGGAGCGTTGATATCAACCGACGTAGAGAGGGAAACGACAACCAACCAATCAGCTGGTCTCTGAAGCCCGAGCAGCCAATAGCTACCAGCAGCCAGCAACACGTGACCAGACAGGACATAACGGAAAAAAGTGGATGGATTCACAAACAGATAGACAGCATGAGCAGATCAACGAGGAGGAGGAGGAAGCGAAAGCACTACTACCAGAAACACATGCCAAATCAGTGCACTGCAGATAGTACATCTGCTCTGCAATTTGCCCAGATGCCAATTAATCATAAATCAAAAGAGAAGCTGCCATTCCAGATAAAACCAGAAACTCCTGATGATTCCCATGTTGTTGGATTGGTTTGATCATTACGTTGAACAGGACAACAGAAACGGCCTGAGCTGTGTGATTATAGGGAGAGGCACTAGACAAAGGCAGATCCCTCCCATCTGATGTTCCAGCTAACCCTGACACAAATCCATAAGGAGCCAGGCTGAACACCACTCATATACAGAACGCCCAGTGTAAAATAGATACACACTACTGTTCTATGGTGCAGGTGTGCAGATGTGGAAGTGCAATAACAGTATGAAGTATTTTGCCTCGCAAGCTAACAACAGGACATTGTGAGCAATTCTGCCTCCCAGTGGTGAAAAGGGACTGATGGTATCATCATCAATATGTGACATGTATACCTCTGGCCCATTTACGATTTCATCAGTGAGTGTGTGTGTGTGTGTGTGTGTGTTTCAGATGGGGTGAGTGTCGAGGGAGGCACACAGGGTGGTGGTGGTGGGGGGGGCTGTGGTGATCAGAGTGCAAGCTCTGAGGAGGGAGAGGGGCGGTAGTGGGGGTGGGGGGTGTGATTAGCCAATCAGCCGTGCGGTGCCGCAGTGCAGGAGGGCGGGGTCGAGTCTGGTGGGGGGGTGGGGACTGTACCATGCTCTTACCTTCACCTGAGGGGACTGCAGCTTCTGGTACATCTCCAGGGAGTAGTGATGCAACCAGATCTCCACAAACACCTGAGGGTGACACACACACACACACACACACACACACACACACCTCTAAACATCTGATATCAGACCAAATCCATTCATTCCTGACACGGACTGTCGGGGTGAAGGAGCCTCACCTGTAGCAGTGTCTCCGACCGCCAGATCTCCTGGGCTGCGGGGTCAGCGTTGACGGAGGGCTGATGGGATATGTGGCGCTTCAGGAGGCTGGTGTTGTGGATGCCGTACCCAGAGAAAGGCGCGCTGGGAGACCTGGAGGACACAAACAAACAAACAAACAAGCAATGTTTTATTTGCCAATCAATCAATCAACCAATCAGTTTTGTTCCTTTCTCCAGCACTGTGACTACCGATGGCACTTATCATTCTGAAACAAATGCAGTTATTGTAAGTTGCTTTGGATGAAAGCGTCTGATAAATTACTTAAATGTAATGTAAATGTACAGACTAACACAGAGAGGACACACTGATTCCGTGGTCCTCTGTGGCTCAGTTGGTAGAGCATGGTGCTAAAAACGCTTAGGTTGTGGGTTTGATTCCTGCTGGGATCATATATACTGAAATGTATGCACTCACTGCAATGTAAGTCGCTTTGGATAAAAGCGTCAGCTAAATGGCATATATTACTATAACATCTGTGTGTTCATCTTTACAATATATGCAGATATGATTATAGCCTGTACGCATGTCATTTTCAAAGTGCCATGTGGGCATATAATGAACTTATGTGGTCCTCTGTGGCTCAGTGGGTAGAGCATGGTGTTAACAACGCTTAGGTTGTGGGTTCGTTTCCTGCTGGGACCATATATACTGAAATATGGACGCAATGTAAGTAAGTCGCTTTGGATAAAACCCTCAGCCAAATGCCATATATTACAATATATATATATTATAATGCATAATGCATTATATATGTAATACACATCAAGATGAGAGTTCTGGTGGCCTATACCTCGGAGCAGGCTGGGAGACGGAACCTCTGGAGTCGGAGAAGGGAGAGGGAGGCACGCTGCCCTCCGTAGGAAGGAAGTACTTGAGGTAGGTGTCCACCAGTACGAAGTAGGCACTGTCCGAGGAGCTGACGTGCTGGCCTGGAAGGTAGTTCTACGAGGAGGACATCGAGACATCACATCGAAGTCTGATCTAAAGCATGTCATTACATTGTGTGCTGTACTGTATGTTGTGTAAATGACTACTTGATTGACTGATTTGATTTGACTCTGAAATGTGCTGACCTTTGGTGTGATGAGACTGGAGGCCAAATTAAACATGTAAAATTCAAACGGATCTGAGAAATGGTTAAGGAATACCAGCGGCCTTTAAAACATCACGTATGTGTGAAGGTCTAGAACTAGTCTAAAACATCATGGGCTTAAGCCTAGTCCCGGACTAATTCACACTTTCAATGGCAAATTGCCACTGAGGACGCTTTTCAGTCTAGGACTAGGCTGAAGCCTTGTCTGTGAAACCGGCCCCATGTGTGTGTGAAGATCTAGAACATCATGTGTGTGTGAAGGTCTAGAACTAGTCTAGAACATTGTGTGTGTGTGTGTGTGTGTGTGTGTGAAGGAGGGACGGTGAGGTGTGAAGAGTTTGAGCATGGAGGATACTGAGCGCCAGGCTGAGGGTCAGCAGACCCGACAGAGGGAACTGCAGCTTGTTGTGAAAAAGCGGGCAATCCGGGAGGACGCCTTCCTGAATGGACGCCTTCACAGGACCCTGCGGGAGATAACAGAGCACCCGAGCTGTACATCAACCCATGTTCTTCTGACTATGAATGAGGATATTATCATCTTAGCCCTTTATAAAACTGAGCCGATAGGCAGGTTTAGAAATATAGAGTTGCTACTTACAGGAAGATAACTGACCGGTACTTCATACTTGTACTCCTCTGCTTGAAGCTTGTATACCAGCTTCATCATTGGCCCGCTGAGAAGCACACGAAAACAAGACTTAATCAACAGCATCACAGGTTACCTCGTCACACGACTCAACACGACTCTGACAGAGAGCGACGGACTGGCATCGGGCACATGGATATGAAACTTAAACTGTATATATAAACATCATGCCCAGAGAGGCGGGTAGTGTCATAATTCACTTGCGATGCCTGTTGCGCAGTTGATTTACCTACTTAGACAAATGGACTTATTGTAAGTCGCGGTTGGAAAAAAAGTGCCTGCTAAACGACAAATTAAATGAAGTGAGAAAAGGCTTCCGGTACCTCGGGTCAAGAAAGTCCATGGCGATGTTGTAGTCGTTGCTGCGCACCTGCAGAGACCGCAGGTTCCAGCCCACGATGACCCCGTCCAGACTGCCAAACACACACTCCACCAGCCAGGGGAAGATCAGGTGCAGCTCCTGGGGAGAGACAGGTACGGCGACAGGCCTTCAGCTGTCAGTCACAACCATCACAGCCTCCTGCGCCATCTCCTCTGCTTCAACTCGTTATCCGCATTGAAGTCAACATCCGGTTGACAAGAAGAAGAAGAATCGCATGGGACAATATAGGTTGAGGTCAACCAATCCATATGTTGAGCTTTAGGCTGACGATGACATGCTAATTGACCTCAAAGATTGACTGATGGTTGTGATGTTACAACTGCTCTCTGACCTACTGACAGACATGTGTGCGCATGCACACACGCACGCTCACACACTGAAGTCTGAAGTACAACAGCTGTTCTCATGGGCCCTGTGTCCAGACAGTGTGTCTTCTTGACATTGTCCCTCTGATCCCTCCAGCCATAGCAGATGCCTTGTCACATTCCTCCACTCCCACACACATGAAAGCAGAACTTCTGAGTCTACACCCACCCCCCTCCCCACCCCCCCAGAAAAAACAAACACACTGGCCGGGGTTGTTCTTTAAGATACACCTCTAACTGTCTGTACAGACACACTCTCTCAACCATACGGCAGTGGCACACTTCAAGTTCTGCATAGTTTGGATCCCAAGCATGCATGGTCCACCCATACACACAAGGTTTGTATTGACAACATGCATTGACAACATTTGGGGGTACTGTACCTTAGCAGGGTAGTCATTGATCACCTTCACCAGCTCCTGGCATCGCTGGAGAAAAGGCTTGGTGGTTGAGTCAGCTTTCAGGTTAGCCTGTGAACAGAAAAATACTGACCAACCACCAATGAAGTATATAGACACTATACTAAGATATTGGTTTAGCTTTTGGCAAGAAGACAAGCAGACATTTCCCTGACTAGGTGAGGAGAAAGTCACTCTGAGTATGTACAGTATAACAACTAACCAGAAGGAAACTGGGCTGTTGCAAGGTTGGGGCGGCCATAGAAGATTCTAGACGAGACTTTGTCACGATTCAGAATCCACTTGACATCTGGGCGAACAAAACAGAACCGGTCAGTGCTTCCTTTGACATTTCCAACAATCAGATGAGCATCTTCGCTAGCTAAGGTACTAGCCAGCAGCAGCTGCTAATACTGCTAACTGGTACACCACGTCTACTCACTGATATCCCTGCTTGCAGCCTGACACCAGAGCTAACCACAAACATATTCTGAATAGCAAGGCAGTGGACAGCTGACTAGTTTCTAGTAGCTTGATAGCTATCTGAAAGTTGCAGGCTAACAGCTAGCTACTGCTGCTGTCAGCTAGCTTAGCTCAGAGCTGGCTAACCAAGTTCACAGTGACAGCCAACAAAAGGCTGACCAAGCTACTTGGTTTCAGAACCGCCGCTATCACTTCATGTCAAAGGGAACGGCAACATGCACTGGTAGGAAAAGCGTTTTACCTCCCACAACTCCAAATAATTGTTAGACTTTCAAGTTCCAATCTACCGCGTTTCCATCAGAGAGCTGTGTTCCGTGAGCAATGTTAGTGAAACTCCGCCAGCCTATTTGCGGTGTATGTAAATGAGGATTTCTTCAATATAAAAGCATTTCTAAATAGTAAATATAGTTAAAAACATATTATATTAAATGTATCTCTGGAAATAAACAATTAATCATGTCAATGTATTTGATATGTATTAAGTGTATGTAGTATATGTATTAATTCTAATAGCATAATTACCCTGGTGGAAGAAAATTGCCCAAGAATTATCTCATCTTTAGTACCGATCTACTTGGCGGTTTTACCACAGTAAAAGCCATCAACACTTCGTATGACACAGCTCATGTTTGAAACTCACTTGATCCATATTGTAGAAGGGTGGCCGAGTAGATCAGTACTAAAGATGAGCTGCAATGTTGGAGAAATAGAAGTCCCTTCACTTTCCATTCCTCTCTTACCTCCCGCTTTTATTTTGAAGTGTGCTCCATAGAGATCCAAATGAGTCAAGTGAAATGATGTCATTTCCCCAAAAAGGACAACTAGTGAACGGGGATACAGTGCCCTCATGTGTCAAAAGATATGCTGTGCGCGGGGAAATGTTTGCATCTGTGCAAGCACTGTTTGGTCGGTAGATGGCAATGCTACCAACAAGTTACAATAGTCAAAAATATGAGGTCACATTACATTCTCATGCAGGTTATTATCACAGCTGTAACGTAACCGAAACATGGCGTAGACTGTGGCTCACCATTCGTAGCCTTCAGAATTTCTATAGTTTCTATATAGTTTCTACCAGTTTCTATATGGCATTGTCCTACTTCTACAGGAAATGATGCCTCCTCAAACCCTCACTGCATCAACATATACACCCTCCTCTGTTGTCAACATCAGTATGACACATATTCACTGTGGAATCTCAAAGATATTGATCCCGAGAACAGAGATCTAGTGTTCTTCCATTCATAGACTTCAGAATTGCCAATTATATATGATTTGTTCTTCTTCCACAGGAAATTATGACATTAAACCCTCCTCAAATCCTCACTGAATGAAAATATACACCCTCAAAGATATTGATCTGGACACAAAACGTCTAGTATGCTTCCATTCGCACATCCTGATTTCACCAAGTAGGACACGTTCCTAGGTTGACTTTATTGAACCAACAAGTCCATCAACCAATCAGACCTCTGTCTGCCTTGTGACATCATTAACATGCACAACTCACCTGGGGGCTTGCTCGCCTGGTGGCCTGCTCACCTGGGGGTCTGTGGTCTTTGGCTATTTCTCAACCGTTAGGCATACAACTCCTCACATCCTCTCCTCTGTCCTCCACTTGAGTCCTAATGAAAATGTATCGGAAGAAAAGATCTTGCATAACCTCCTCCAATGCTTTTCTGAGGACGAAGAGAGTGGAGGACGGAGGAGAGGATGTGAGTCTTGTTCCTAACAATTGAGAAAAGGGTTTTGTCTAGACATTTGATGTAATCAATGTGGACTCAAGTGTCTATTTGGATGTTTCGTAGCTAAAGTGTTCAATAATGCTTTCAACATTGCAATCTCGGAACCCAGATTCTCATCTCTCGATTTAGATTCTGGGGGTGAAGGAAGTAAATAAAATACCCCTTAGAATCCCACGATGACCTTCCTCATCCGTCTGTGCTCTTGTTTACAAACAAACATTACACAAAATGAAAACATGGAGTTAGTTGAAGTCTGCCGTTCTGCTGTAGATTGAAGACCCATCTCTTCAGGCTACATCTTAACTGTCCCTCCTAAAGACCTCTTCACCACCACTACCCCCCTGTACAAGTTTCTTTCCTGTTAAAAAAAAGCAGCATTGAGCATTGATTACTTTATCTTATGATGACTGATGGATAGATGATTCACTTACTTAAACAAATGTATTAGTTGTAAGTCGCTTTGGATAACGCTAAATGCCATAAATGTAAATGTAAGTTGAAGAAGTTTTAGATGCCAGAATTTTGCGGATGAGCAGTGTCCAATCAATGATCTATTTGAAAACAAAAATGAGGTTGAAATCCCTACCTCAGTTTGAAGCACTCTGTTCATCAGTAGAACCTGTGTCACTGGTGAAATTCACCGGATACAACAGCCTCCCAGCCATTAAAATGGAGAGTCTGACTTAGTGAGACTATCGACATTGTCTGGCACTGGGACCACCGTAGGGCCGATAGGGACTAGACTGGGAGTCAAATGTCTCGGGAAAGAAAATAATCTAAAACAAGATGAGATAAGTTAGATAGCGATAGTTGAACCATGCTGTATGCAAGTGCAATGTTATTATATATATGTTATTATTATATATGTTTGTTATATATATAGTAGGGGGTTTGAGAAGTAGACTATTTTGTGAGTATCATGGAGTGTGAGTGTGAGTGTGTGTGTGTGTGTGTGTCTGTGTGTGTCTGTGTGTGTGTCTGTGTGTGTGTGTGTGTGTGTGTGTGTGTTTTAATTTCACAGTGACATGCCCCTCTCTTAATGGAGTATTAAATCCCTGCGGTAACAGCCCTACAACCTACACAGCGCACTACATCCTGTTTTGATTTAAGTGCACTGATCCCTCACAAATACCCTTGGAGTCCCCATGTTCCGCCGGGAAATTAGGCAGCGTGTCAGAATGATTAATCAATGACTGATTAATAATTCTAACTTCATCACTTTAAGGCAGAGAACGTTATTGCCTCTCCCGCCCGCCCAAGCGTTCAATAACCCTGCCTGCCTTTCTCTGTAGAAGGCAGAGTGATGGAGGCAGGCATTTTAAATATGATATTATTGTCTGGAGCTGACGCTCACAAAAAACCTCTTGTGGTTTTCATGGCCGAGAACACCAGTGTTTAACAATGGGGTTTTTATTTCATTCAATTCTGAAAATAGGCCAGTGTTAGAGTGATGGTGTAATGGACCCTCTCATTTCCTCTTGAACATGGCAAGGATGTCACAAGTATTGTTAATGTTTCTCTCCATGCCCCGGCAGTGATACAGCTGTGCTATTAGGCCAATCAATGTCCACATTTCATGTCCAACTGCATTACTGTTGCTTTAGTGACTGGATGAAGAGAGAGGAAAAATAGATATCAACATCGTTCAGTTCATCAGTGTTTGTCATTGTTAATTTATAAAGATCAACAGCTACACTATGCCACTATGTAAGGCAGACTAAAACCAATATAACAGGATTGCAGGGCAAAAACAGGGATTGCACAGCATACAACATTTAAGCACTGAATATCCCCCAAAAAGAGATCATCCATTTGCGCTCAGACCAGGTTGAATAAAGTCCCGTATGTATCCCTTGGTCAAAATAATTGGTCTAGAAATTTGCTGAAAAGCCAATACATGTGATTTTCTAGTATTAAAATGCTGATCTTGTGTTAAACCTGATTTGGAAAAGAAAAGGTTGAGTCGTAATACAGCGCATAGGACAGAAGAGAGCCAGCAAATAAAGAAGAGAAGATGAATATTCCCCTGAGACAATAACCCTACTCAACCCTCATAATGCTGCTAATGCTGCCAAAGGACTCATAGATCATTGAGAACCTGAAGAGACCATGTGGTTGGTGGAGGCTGGTGGAGGTAGAGCACCAGGGGAGGCTGGTGGAGGCTGGTGGAGGTAGAGCACCAGGGGAGGCTGGTGGAGGCTGGTGGAGGTAGAGCACCAGGGGAGGCTGGTGGAGGCTGGTGGAGGTAGAGCACCAGGGGAGGCTGGTGGAGGCTGGTGGAGGTAGAGCACCAGGGGAGGCTGGTGGAGGCTGGTGGAGGTAGAGCACCAGGGGAGGCTGGTGGAGGCTGGTGGAGGTAGAGCACCAGGGGAGGCTGGTGGAGGCTGGTGGAGGTAGAGCACCAGGGGAGGCTGGTGGAGGGAGAAATCAGAGGGCAGAGTCATTGTTAATGCATGGAATGGAATGAGGAATGGTGTCAAACACGGAATGGTGTCATACACACGTTCCTTGCATTACAATGATCCCGTCCTCTCATTTCTCCCTCCATTAGATTCCCCTGGTGTTCTACCTCCACTAGGACTAATGTGTCACCTTGCAATTGTCATTGATTGGCCATTCTGGTGTTGTGCTAGTAGATTGTTTGTGCCAATGGATTTTTTTTATTTTTAAGGATAATTCATCGCCATTCGCCACCAATAACAGCTTACAACACTTATCTGAGTGCACTTATCTGTTGTTTTTTGTGTGTGTTTTTTTTTATTGCAGAAAGTGTTATGGATCTCCCAAACTAATGGACTTTTCAAAGCACTTTCTCAGTTTCTCTTAAGGTTTCTGGACAATTCAGAGAAACCCCATTTGTCCTCAGTGGCGGTACATTCGTAGGCTTGAATTAAACTAACGGGGTCAGCACTTTTTTAATGATCATTGTTGAGTGGCACAGTAAGCCTGTACAAGTGGTTCAAAAATGTGTCCTGCCCCCCCACCCCCACCCCTCCACCCTCCTCCACCCCCCTCACGTAGTTCATGAGTCAAACATCTTCTTCTGTGATATCGTCTGGATATGAACAGAAATGCTAATTGCCGTTTCTAAGGCAGCTTCGCACTGAAACTTGAATCCACAATAAGAGTGGATGAAGAGAACCCCCATGCATGTCTGGTATTCATGAATAATGGATGCCACATCTGAGTGTGCTCATCTCCTTACTTTGCCTAGGCCTCAACCTCAGCCATAGACGATTTTTTTTTTAAATAATCAAAGGAGAGGGTTTACAATTGGACATGGCTGTTGTCAAAGAGGAGAGCACAGGTGGGGTCTCCTCCATCCAATCAAGGTCTAATACTGTGGAATATTGTGGCTTTCACATCCCTCATTAGTATGTCCGCAATACCTGCTCTGGATATACAATTATGATTCACGAAGAGATTTCCAAAAGAAGATGTATTTGTATTCTGCATTCAAATACAACCTTTTTATTTTACTGTTGTGTTTAGAGACAGAGTACAAAAACAACAACAAAAATCATGGTTCACTGTTATTATTGATTTGTCCTCATGATCCTATGCAATGCGATGAAATAGAAAAAATGTGATCATTACAAATAAGCCGAGAACACTCTCAAACGAGAACAAGCTACTTCGGTTTTGATTGCGTGTCAAATTATGGTCTAACGCCATAAAATAGCTTAATTTGTTCCCTTGACTTTCGTTTGTTGAAGTTTTGAAAGCTGAAGAGGAAACAAGACGCCTTGGGATGATCAAAGTCAAGCGTTGTCTGTGGCACAGATACACTGCAATCTAAACCTTCTTTTTCCCACCCTGTCTACTCCTCTCTGTAGGTGGTTTTTTCTAGCTCCTTGTTGTTTTGCTCTGGATTCAGGAGCGGACAAAATGGAGACGACTGCTGCAATTCCATCCCTATTGCCCCTGCGGCAAATTGGCCCTTTATCAAACGGGGGCCTCATCTATCAGGGCAAAGACGTGTATTGAAATTGCTCCGCCGACCACAAATCAGACCAATGGATCGGCTTTATCTGAGACAAGGCCGTCATCATTCTGGTGAGGCTGGAAGGGGAGGAGTCAGGTGGTCGGGAAGCTCTTTGTGTTCCTGGGTGATGGATGTGCCCTCCTTGACCTCCTTGTGACCAGGATCATCAGGGATGGGGCTCACTATCTCTCTCTGTCTCTCTCTGTCTCTCTCTCTGTCTCTCTCTCGCTCTCTCTCTCTCTCACCATCTCTCGCTCTGTCTGCCTCTCTGCCTCTCTCTCTCTGTAGGTTTCTCTGTCTGCCTCTCTCTCTGTACCTCTCTCTCTCTCTCTCTCTCTCTGTCTGCCTCTCTCTCTTTCTCTTTCTATCTCTCTCTCAATTTATTGTATTTTGTTAATCAATGCAAATGGGAAACAGGAAGACCATAACAAAAGACATGGACAAACGGTGTGTGAATAGTCAACATGACCACCCCAGTCCTTATCCCGCAGCTCATGTTCTGATTGATGATGTTTGAGATCACATGATGCTTCACGGAAATTGTAAACTGTGTACAGTCTTAGCCTCAGTAACTTGATGATACGGTGGAGAGGACTATGTATTTTAGGTGTTTATGTAAATGATCTTTCTCTCTAAATTAGAGCAGGTCCAACGCGGTCAAGAGGGCATGCAATGATTGGTTTCCTGCATGATCTCCATTGACGTGTCCATAAGTCAAAATACATGAAAACATAGCGGAGAAATGCCTATGACAGCGATTCACAACGATCCCCCTGAACCCTGATCTATCACTCATCGGCACCCCTGCTTGGCAGCTTTTCTCTCTCGCGTCCCTGCTGATCAATTCCCTGAGTTATGGCTCCTACCAAAAGCCCATCTGCACTCCAATCCTCTTCTTAATTATGTTTTAACTACTGCACTTTCATTTGATTCGATTCAATCGCAGTGCAATTAACCCACTGTGAGTTGATTAGTCCATTCAAATGCAATCAGAGAAACAGTGTTTTTACTGGATGTGTGTGCTCTACCAAAGACAGTACGGTGAAAACAAGAACTTGTAAACATTTCTAGACACAATGATTACCGTCAGTAAATGTGCTACAGAGCATTAGATAAACCCCGGATGCAGTGTTTGTCAGTACGGATCAAAGTTCAGATAGCTTCAAACAATTACATTACATTTCTGACATTTTGCAGATGCTTTTATCCAAAGCAATTTACAACAAGTACATTTGTCTAAAGTAAGTGAATCATCTATACATCAGTCGTCATAAGCAAATATCTATGCTAGGACCAGGGGCCATTGGCAGTCACAATGACCGTAGAGAAAAGACACTAGTTCATCTGAAGTACACAGTCATGCAGAGCAACAGAGAGGATCAAAAGATCCCTCTTTGTTCCACTGTAGATCATCATAGCATGCCCTACCTGGCCTGCACTCACCATCAGGTCCACCAAGGCCACAGTCTGCCCTTGGTACAGGGAAAATAAGTGGAAGTTGGTGAAAAATGCTAATTTTCAAAATGAAGAAAAAGCAATTTGGGAAGCCCTGTCCCCCTTATCCTCCTCCCCAGTAGCTCTGTATGTGTGAGGTGTTATCAGTCCCGCTGGGGGGGGGGGGGGGGGGGGGGGGAACCTAGCCTTGTGCTGTGTTAGTGAAGGGAAGTCTGGAGGGACCAACTCCCACATACACACAATGAACGCCTGTGGAAAGTTAAACAGGTCAGGACTCCAGCGAACCGATAAGGGAGAGGACTCATGAATTAAAGAGTGAAGAGGAAATATGACATTTTTCTTTTCCATTCTGTCTATCGGGATTACTTGGTTTGCCAGCGAAATTACCTGAAGAGGCTTGCCCAGATAATAGACCTCCAAGAACAGGATTCGCTCCAGTAATTTTCCTCTCCCAGTAAGGACAAGGTGGCAGTGACAATTGGAAACGCTTTAGGTGTCATGTGGGTTATATATGAAAGAGAAGTCGACATTATCATAATAAATCATTAGTATTTTTCTCTAATACTCTTTATTCCATTACTGTCTGTCATCACCTTCTAGTAAACTGTATATTTTACTCACGTCCCATGCCCCATGTACATTACTGGATGATTCTTGCCGGTGTTTTACATATTTAATCATTGTACAGAACAATGATTGGTTAAAGATAGCATGTTCACCGTACAGCTCAGTGAATGGCCTCCTCTTCTTTTGAGGGAAAAACTCTAATTCTTTGTTCTGTTCTCTGAGCGGCTGATTGATAAGGCAGCTGTAATGGCAGGGAGCGAGGCAGGGACAGACAAGGCTGTATGTCTTCTTTCTCTAATGATTGGTTTAACTGAGTGCTGTAATGGGCCGCGGTGCCAGGGCCCGGTGATTTACTGGGCATCTGCCCACTGCCGGGGCGTATAGGCTAGGCTGCAGGGGAACACACAGACTCCATCCCCCTGCTGGATCCATCCTCCCGCTGAGCAACAGCACAGAAGGGAGTATCACTCTTGTCCACTACAGCTCTAAGCCCGTGTGGCTTTGCATACATATTGTAGCACAACCTGCTAGCATGCAGGTCACTGCATCATGTGACAGTGTAAAAGGCGTATTTCGCGATGTGGCATCACCATCACCAAAAATCCACATGTACAAACCTGATCGGTTAAGGGAAACGATCCGCGAGAGAGAAAGGCAAAGGAAAGTTTTCGTCAAAAACACTTTTCAACCACGTATCCATAAACAACATCCCTTCTGGCCACTTTCCTGAAGGTCACCCTGCTCTCCACCACGAGGTCTTCTGATGGGCAAACAGAGTGACGAGGACGACCCTAAGGGAGGAGTGTGGGTAAACAGCCTCTCTAATGGGGTCCTAATCGGCCGAGGCGATCTGGAGAGAGCTGCCCCTGGCTGTGCCGGTCGGGGCCGGGCACGGGGAGGCTGAGGTGACGGCGTGGCGGTTATTATTAGCGCTATCATTGATCAGACAGCTGGAGCGGTGGCGACAGAGGAGCGAGATGATGGATCTGGTGGCTCCAACCTCACCACGGCAACAGCAGCTGTCAGGGCCAAGGGAAAGTGGGGGGGGGGAGGGTGTGTGTGTGTGTGTGTGTGTGTGTGTGTGTGTGTGTGTGTGTGTGGGGGGGGGGTTGGGGGAGGAGAGGAAGGGTGATGGGAGAGTAGGGTGTGTGTGTGGGGGGGGAGTGGGGGGGTGAGGGTGATGAGAGAGTAGGGTGTGCATGTGTGTGTGTGTTGGGGGGGGGAGTGTAGGGGTTAGGTGGGGATAGTTGGATGGGGATGGTCCGTCAGAGGAGCAGAGAAGACGGCATACAGCTGTGAAGACGGCTGGGCCATCATTGTTGACGTCTCTGTGTTTGTTTGTTTGTTGTTTTTTGTTGTTGTTGTTGTTGTTGTTGTGGGGGGGGATTAATCATTACGCTGGATGACCTCTGAGGGTTGGGATTTCGGAAAGCCAAGCTTGACTATCCCGTAAATCTGATATAAGCTGCGGTTTTGCTGCGTTACCTTTTGACCCCTGCAGATTTTGTCCTCTCCATCCCCCCTCCCCCCTCTCTCTCTCTCTCTGACTCTGATGCCGCAGTAGGGGTAGATGAAGAACTACTCCACTCAAACATTGGACACTATTAGCCAGCTTACACTGATCCTGCCTCTTTTTCGGGCCCCAGCCCAGTCCTTAGGAAGCTCTCCCTCACAGCCTCTCTGAAAGACAGGACAGACAAGTAGAATTAAGGCTTGATGGGACGGTGCTCTGTTCTCAGCAGGGCTGCTCCCCCTATCACACAAGCCTGTCTCTCTCTCACACTCCCAGTGTCTCTCCTCCTCAATGTCACCCTCAAACTCTCTCCATCACAACTGAAAAAAGCCTCTGAAGATGGAGGGGGAGAGGGAGGGGGAGAGAGAGAGAGAGTGTTGTAATGTGTGTGAGTGTATTTTTGTGTGTCCAAACATCCAAGAATAGAAATAATAGAGGAGGGAAGAGGAAGAGAGATCGATGGAGAACGAGAGAGAGAGAGAGAGAGAGAGAGAGAGAGAGAGAGAGAGAGAGAGAGAGAGAGAGAGAGAGAAAGAGAGAGAGAAAGAGCAAAGCAGAGTCTCTCTACCACTGTTTTTGGTAAACACCTGAAAGATGGGGCTGGAGAAATCTTCTAATCATAATCAATAATTCATAGACGGTGTAACGTCTCGTCCTGTTTCTTAGTTTATGTTTGTCTTTGTTTCATGTTATTCATTTATTATTTCCTGTTTATTTTTGTGTTCCTCACCTTATCTCTCGTTTTAGACACTTCACCACCTGCCCTTGTGTGTTCCCCCGCCTGTGTGATCGTCTACCCCGCCCTGATTGGCTTCACCTGTTCCTCATCATCATTCCCTGTGTATTTAGTCTGTGTGTTCCCCTGTCTCTGTGCCAGTTAGTCTTTGTACCTTTGTGTCATACGTCTCAGCCGTCTCAGCATTTCCTAGTGATAAGTATGCCTGGTGTTTGATCTCCGAGTGTGTTTTTCACTTTTTGCCTACACCTTTTCGGATTATCTGCCTGCCTTTTTTAACTGCCTACCTGTGTACCAAACCTTGCTTTGCCTACCCCCTTGCTGGATTATCTGACTATCCATTGATTGCCTACCTCTGTACCGAACCTTTCTGAAGGTAAAGACTATTCTATTGGATTTAAGTTTTAGTCTCCGAGTTTTCGTTCAAGTCCTTTGCCTGAATACTCCTGCCATTACAGATGGAGCAATGGATGCAAGGACTGACCATCCATGAGATTCAAATGATTGTTTTAACCATATTCTAATCGTTCAATTACATTGTTTACAAACACTGGAGTAAAACAAGCTTATATTTTGGGTTCTGATGGAATAAGACAGTTGAACTAAGCTCATGATTAAGATTTACAAGTTATATTCTCTGGCTATAAATCATTAATTTAAAAGTGAAAAAAAATGATTTACCCATAGTCCTTTAAGTGTACATGTCTTTATACATTTGGTGTCTTTCTCAGTCCGTCTTGGGACACCATCTGCCCTCCTCCAGTCAACAGTATCTGTTTCTGGACTGCAGCTGACAGCTGAGATGAAATCCTGTCTTTTGTTCTGTTCAGGGGTAGTTTGGTACAATGACAGATGCTGCCGTACGCTAAACCTGGATGTTCACTCTGCAAATCTAAAATGAGATGTCAATGCTGAAACTTTCCAACCCTCAGCAACTTCATTGCCTAAACTTTTGAACTTGTGCGCTTTTGTTGACATTCGCGCTTCTGTACAAACAAAGCGCCGTTGTCCCCGCCTACCAACGCCTGCGGCGTACAGACCCCCCGCTCGGCTCTATGAAGACGTTTACCAAGAATAGCAAAGTACATTTGTTACCCCGAAATGCGCTTAGCAGGTGGTGGGTGCAGGGGGTTGGAGGGGTGGGTTGGGATGGGCTCTTGTCCATTAAACATTCATGACTGGAGACTCCTTGACATGGAGCAGAATCATTGCAGATGACAGAAATTAATTTCAGTAACAACAGTGTCAGCGGTACGACAGAGAGGAACTGTGTGTCTCTCAGGACCTCTCTCAGCAGGGAGTCGCCGATCACCAGGAAGACACTCTCTCTTCTCTCTGACAGACACACATTTAGACTGAACATCATTTAGATAAACCTCCAGGGTGTCTTGAATTAGGTTTGGCTGCATTGCTAGCATGAAAGCTAACGTAGACTGTTTATGTTCATGATGGGGGTCATTTTAATTAGGTTTTCAGATTATTTAGAGGGGTGTAAACATAGCGTAGTGTAAGTTGCTTTTCCACCTCTTAGTGAAGAGTTGTTCACCTCAATACATTGACTGATTAGACATGTGAATTGAGTTGTCATGTGTTAGTGTTACGTAAGTTCTCCTATGGGTGGAATGACTGTTATGGTGACAGCTCATTGAAATGAAATTGCCGTCCTGTCAATCAAGCACAGTTTTGTCGCTCAAATGATCTCCTGCATTTCTTTCAGAATACCTTTTATGAAAATAACGTCTTGAAAGACACAAACAGCATTTGTATTCAGTGCACCTAAAAAAGCCATTTAGATGGTGCTGATATTAAATGCTTCAACAGAATGAGCATTGAATCTGAATGATCATAACGCAAAAGCGGAGCACCCTTGTTTGAGGACATGGTTTCTTTCAACTAGAGACTATGAATGCATGCAGGGGCGAGAGGCCAGATGAAAGGGCTGATTATATTTCCATTCCGTTCTATTCTATTCCTCCATTTCATTTTCCCCCCCTCGGGGGGCCTGCCACTCATCAGCCACAGAGATGCACCTCATAATGAATTGCAGTCTTAATTACCTGAACCCTCCAGAGCCAAATTAATCATAAGATACACTCTGCAACACTCGTGTCTTCGCCAACGGAGGCGCGGGCAATGGCAGCAGCAGCGGCAGCAGGCGAAACAATGGGCTGGATTGGCCACTTGTATTTGTCGCGGTGACAACACTCTCACCCACACGTTTCTCACTCCTTAATGCTCGCTTGCAAGAACAAAAGAGAAAGAAAACAAATGTTGGGAACCGAGCCATTGGGTTCATGCGTGAGGGCTCGAATGCTCTCCTGAACAGCGTGTGTGAGGGTAATTCATTCCCATGACACACAGCACTCTCACCCCCACTTCAGGCCCTACATGCAAATAGCACAGTACATATGCTGCAACCTTTGTTAAGGTTAACGAAGTTTCAGATAAAAGAACGTACGCACAACATTGAACAGACTATGGACACACACACAGTACAACAGTTACATATAGAAACACAAGCGTCATAACTTAAAATAGCTGTCTTAATGACAGTTTATATTTGCATCGACCAAGTGTTTAAACTCCACCAAAGTGACTCGATCCTCAAGTTTTAAACTGTTCTGGAGAGAATTCCAGGACCACGGAGCTGAGTAGCTAAAACTAGTTCTACCATGACCTATTCTTATTTTTGGGACCGTTAAAAGCAAGTGCGAGTGAGACCGTAACTGATATTTATTTTCTTTCCCTCCTCAGGGACATTTGAAACCCAGCTTACTAAACTCAGGCCAGTTAGGGTCCCATTTTAGATCGAGATCAAGCAGGTTCCTCTAGCTCTAAACCTGATTACACTTGTATTTAAACCAGTTAATGGACACCATTTCAGATAAAGGATGCAGCGGGCGTGATAATCTCCACCCAAAACTGGGTTAGAAAAAAAGACATTCCCTTCTCCTTCTACTCTAAAGAAAACCTCCTCGCTGGTCCTGGTTGGTCACTGCCTGAAAGATGGTCTCCTCTCTGTGAATTTGATTAGCCAGCGAGGAGCTTTATGGCCCTCTGTAAAACATTCCTGGACTTAATGTGCGATAGACTCCTTCTCTTTATGCACTGCTGCAGTGCGTTGTCCACCCCCCTCCCATTACAAACATGCTGGGGCTGCAGTTCAACACCCTTCGGTTCTAATTTCTCCTCCTCCTCCTCCTCCTGGCTCCCCACCCCTCCATCGCCTCCACCTCAAGCTAACGGGGGTTAAGCGCCGTCATATGTCACTTTGACAGATACAGCGACTGGTGGGTAAACACTTCAGATGGACTCATGGCGGCTGCAATCCTCCTGTTCCTCCTGCAGTTAACACGCAGGTCTGTCCGCCATGCAGGGTTGATGTCTCCTTTGGGATGATTGATGATGTCAGCACATTTCACTCCTCCCCAAAACAACGTATCTGACAGGTTTGAATTGTGTATGAATTTTCATTTCTGCTATTCCAAAGAGAATAGCATGTCAGATGTGCAATGCTCGCTTTGATTAATTTCTTCAAACAGTGCTCCCTCTCTTTTTCCCTCTCTCTCTCTCTGTCTCTCTCACTTTCTCTCTCTCTTTTTGTTTCACTCTTTCTCTCTCTCTCTCTGCCACATTTGATGTCCATGATTTCCCAGTGCAATCTGTAGTTAGAGTTAGACCTAAACTCTATCGCCCTGTCGTACTGTGTATCTCCTGATTACTCTCCCTGACTCTGATATCTGCTGGATGTACTGAAGCCTGCAGCACAGGTCTTCTGCTGGGCCTCCTAAGTGTCTCAGAGTGGGACACAAGCACCCAACCCTTAAACTTGAGGTTGTGTTAAAATGGCCGCAATGCAATCTGTTAGTGTCCATCCTACTTACTCTGAGGGCTGAGGGCCACTGTAATGCTGCCTGCCTGGCCTGCAGGATGCTGCTAGATGCTAGCAGATGTGGAGCGCAGAACCAGTGGGATACTCATGTGGAGGCTGGTAGAGGTACTGTAGAAATAGGACAGGCTCACTGTAATGCACGGAATGGAATGAGGAATGGTATCAAACCTGTGTTTGATACCATCCCTCTTCCATTCCATGCTTTACTACAATGAGCCCGTCCTCCAATTTCTACCTCCACCAGCCTCCTCTGTCAGACAGAGTAAGTGCATTGCATCACCAGAGCATTGCATCGATACAGGCACCAATACCCCTCTTATCACGAGGCTGAAGAGGAGACCACAACACCATTGGTAGTCCCAGCACCTTAACGCTTGCCTGCAAGAAAACAAGAGAAAGAAAACTAATTGTCTATTGTGTTAGGAACCTAGCCATTGGGTCCTTTTGTCAAGGCTCTAAAACTCTTATGAACATTTTACATTTAACATTTTTGACATTTATCAAAAAGCGACTTACAACAGGTACATTTGTCTAAAGTAAGTGAATCATCAATACATCAGTAATCATAAGAAAAAATCTATGCTATGACCAGGTGCCCTTGGCAGTCACAATGCTCGAAGAACAAAGGATTATTATTATTATTTTTTATGTTAATTTTTATTATTATTATTAACAGTAAAGGAACTGTACAGAGGGGTAGTGGGGGGCGAAGAGGTCTTTAGAAGGGACAGTCAAGATGTATCCGGAAGAGAGAGGTCTTTGTCAAAAAACAAAGAATTAACTATTATGTTAGGAACCTATAGCCGGTGTGTATATGTGTCAAGGCTTCAAGACTCTCTTGAACGGTTTGACAGACTGTCCACCCCTCTTGGTTGGAGAGGCATGGTGAATGTGTTTCTGATGTGATAGACACGCCAATGAAGGTCAGATCAATGTGTGGTTATTTTTGATGTGGTAAAACCCACTAATGACGGAGTTTACAACTCTGAGATTGATTTAGAATGAGAATGATTCATTGACCACTTTTTTAATTGAAGCCGTCTGTCTGCGTGATGATGTCCCTAGTTGTACGGAATTAGTCTTGAAACATAATTCATTGACGGAAATATAATCATTATCAACCTTAATTTAAGAGGTGATTCATATTTTCTAACCCTAACCATAACCCCTAATTAATCTACTTCTTTTAATCTTTTCCAGAGACAAAGCGAGAGCCCCCCCCCCCGTGCCCCTGGGCGAAGATGTGCACATTAAATCTCTGAATGAGGCTGCCATGTTAATTTGCTTATGCCAGCAGGGTTAGCTATTTTTACATGGCGGTTAATAAAATAAACATATTCCTCTTCGGTTAGACTCAAACTGCTGTCAATTAGCCTATGGATCTACACAAACAAGGTGGACAACATTATTACCGGTAGACTACCCCTTCTGATTCCCGACAGATAACATGTTTCTCTGCCATGTTAACCATGGGTGTCCCGGTATCGAGGTCAATATGTGGAGAACTAATGAACGCCTCCCCACGGTAGCTGCATCTCTTTGAACACTGCCTCTAATTCAGATATAACATGTTAAAGGAACTCTGTCTGCCATCAACATACTGTAGTGATCCCCCTTTCCTCCCGTAAAAAAAAAAGAAAAAAAAGCGGCTTTTGGACAATCTATCTCTCTGAAAAAAAGCGAACCAGTGATCCATATTCATTATAAAAGGAGGCCTTCAGAGATACTGTAATGTCAGCATCTGCTTCTTCTTGAGCCTCTTTATTTGCATAATGCTTGTTTTCATGACCATGACTTGCTCAAATCCGCCTGCTCTTTTAACCCAACAGCATTTGGCCGCACCGCACGGTCTCAAGATGCTTATGATCCCCGCATTTCTCTGCCAAACCTGCACTTCAATAAGAGCTGGTCTGACTCTAGCTGTTATAATGTCAACACCGACGGCTTAATACCTTATCTACTTGACACGGCCTACACAGAATACTGTAAGGTGAAACAATACCCCCTGGCCTGTCGTGTTTACGCCCATGCGTTCGATGTAATGGATGGCTGGCTTGTCCTCATGAACCCTGCTATAACACCCACCAAATTGGCCCCCTCAGCCGCACCTGTCTAACAGTGTGTAATGACTGCAGGCGACAGTTTAGCCTTGATCTGAGCTCTCACCCTGACTGCCTGTCATGGTAATGACAGAGGAAGCGATAGAGCAATAGAGCGATAGAGCGCAGAGGGAAAAAAGCCGGGCAGGTTAGACATCACTCTGCCCGTCCGTGCAGAAAGGTCTCGCAGAGAGACTGATAAATGTTAATTACTGTACCTGACATAAGCAGAGAGAGGCCAGAGAACACACAGAACTCCGTCAGGAGAACGCACGCAGAAGTGACATAGCATAATGTGTGTGTTGTGTGTGAGAGAGTGAGAAAGAGAGAGAGAGAGCGTGTGTGTGTGTGTGTGTGTGTGTGTGTGTGTGTGTGTGTGTGTGTGTGTGTGAGAGAGAGAGAGAGCAAAGCAGAGTCTCTCCGCCACTGTTTTGGTAAATGGCTGAAAGATGGGGCTGGAGAAATGTAATAATCATAATCAATAATTCATAGACGGAGCTATGGATGGAAGGACTGACCATCTGTGAGATTAAAATCATTGTTTTAACCATCTTCTAATTGTTCAATTTCATTGTATAACAAGGAAAACAAGCTTATATCCTGATGGAACAAGACAGTTGATTTAAGCTCATGAAACATTTACAAGTTCTATTCTTCGGGTTAGGGTCTGGGTTAGGGTTTTAAAGTGTGTGGGTGTATTTTTGTGTGTTCAATCATTTCTGTCCCAATTATGAGGGTTAGGGTTAGGTCAAATGTTAGGGTTAGGGTTATGGTTAGGGGGCAGGGGGTCAAATTACATTGACACTGAGACTCAGTAGTAAGAGAATGAAATGAGGACCTAAACCGATATAAACAAATAAACCAGCGCTCGTAACACATTCGTAACACATTCGTAACACATTCCTCTCGTATTCTACGGTCAATCAAACCTCTTCATGTCCAAACATCCAAAGACAGACACCACAGAGGAGGGACCATGGGGTCACTCAGCTTGTTCAGATGCAGCACATCCTCCATTTCACCGGTTCCCTCTAACCGATACGCTAACAGGCTAACATCCAGTCATACCACTCCTCATTCCGTTCCGTGCATTACAGTGAGCCTGTCCTCCTATTTCTACAGTACCTCTACCAGCCTCTACATGAGTATCCCACTGGTTCTGCCAACATCTAGCAGCATCCTGCAGGCCAGGCAGGCAGCATTACAGTGGCCCTCAGCCCTCAGAGTAAGTAGGATGGACACTAACAGATTGCATTGCGGCCATTTTACCACAATCCCAAGTTTAAGGATTGGGTGCTTGTGTCCTACTCTGAGACACTTAGGAGGCCCAGCAGAAGACCTGTGCTGCAGGCTTCAGTACATCCAGCAGATATCAGAGTCAGGGAGAGTAATCAGGAGATACACAGTACGACAGGGCGAGAGAGTTTAGGTCTAACTCTAACGACAGATTGCACTGGGAAATCATGGACATCAAATGTGGCAGAGAGAGAGACAAAGAGAGAGAAAGAGAGACTGAGGCTGCAAGTGTGTGGGGAGGGCAGACAAGAAAAAAGAAAACTCTTTACACCATAAAAACTCTTTACACCATATTCACATGCTCTGTATTTCTCCCCTGGCTGTAATTGCGGTATAGCTGCAATAGTAGTGGAGATGATTCAGCTGCAAGGCGGCGAGGCTGCTCCACTCTGCTCACTTTCATGTATCAACAGTAAGAGGGTCCAATTATACCTTGTTGGCTGTGGCTTTAAAACATGTTGAGTGTGTAATTAGGCTTAGGGCCTTGCTACCTCGCTTCCGGCAGGGTTTCACTTAGACCACTGTCATGTCATCTGTTTCATTGTGTTGCTCAAGGAATGGTACACAGAGAGTGTTACGTCCCCACATTTGTGTGCGTGTGGTGTCGTTTGTGTGTTTGTTTCTCCCTGTGTCTCTCTCCCAGGTATTGGTTCGTCCCCCTGTCAATCATCGTTTCGTCCGTCAGTCCCCCTGTTGTCCTTCGACCAATGGGTTCATCTGGCGGTCATCCATCGTCCAATGAGACCGTCGTCCGTCTCCATTTAAAACTCCCGCGCACTCTTCAGAAAGAGGAGGGGTGTGGTAGCATTGGTTAGCGGTTTTCTGTCATTTGTTGCAATATAGTGTTGTTGTTCTACTGTTCTTGTAAAGTGTCTGTCCTACCATTGTGTTCGCTGCCACACCTGTAGTTAACCCCAGGGGAGGGCGAGTTAGGCAGGTAAGACGCCCATGGGCTTACACCTCCATCACGCAGGTTTGGATTTTGTCATATACATTAGGTTAGTTTCCCCAGGCGCCACCTCTTGTATTTTGAGTTTAGAGTAGGCGGGCAAGACTTAGTTAGTCAGATAGTAGACAGTTAGAACAGATAGGATTCGAATATTAGCTTTGGGGTTATTTTTTTCATTTATTTGGCGCCGTCTGGCATCCTCCCCTTAGTTCCCTCTCTATGTTCCCCCCGTGTTGTCTGGTTGTTTGTTGTTCTTCATCTACAACATCAGAAGGATATGTCCATTCCTCACCAGAGAAGCAACACAACTCTTGGTCCAGACACTTGTGATCTCTCGCCTTCACTACTGCAACGCACTCTTGGTCTGGCTCCCCGCCTCCGCCATCAGACCTCTGCAGCTCATCCAGAACGCTGCCGCCCGTCTGGTGTTCAATCTCCCCAAATTCTCCCATGTCACCCTCCTCCTTCGCACCCTTCACTGGCTCCCAGTAGCAGCTCGCATCAGATTCAAGACCCTGGTGCTCACCTACCGGGCAGCAAAGGGATCAGCCCCTCCCTACTTGCAAGCAATGGTCAGCCCCCAAACCCCTGCCCGAACTCTCCGCTCTTCCACCTTGGCTGGCCGTCTCTACGTGGATGCAGCAGTCGCACTACTCGGTCACGGCTTTTCATTGTCCTGGCGCCCCGCTGGTGGAACGAGCTTCTCACTGCTGTCAGGACTGCAGAGTCACTACCTATCTTCCGCCGTAGATTGAAGACCCATCTCTTCAGGCTACATCTTAACTGTCCCTCCTAAAGACTTCTTCATTCCCACTACCCCCCTGTACAGTTTCTCTACTGTAAATAAATGAATTAAAACAAACGAAAAAGAGTAATTCTTCTTTCTAACTGCCATTAGCCCCTGGTCCTAGCATAGATTACTTTTTATGATGATTTATTACTTCTTATGATGGCTAATAGATAGATGATTCACTTACTTAGACAAATGTATTTTTTGTAAGCCGCTTTGGATAAAGGCGTCTGCTAAATGCCATGAATTAATATAAATGTAAATGGCAGCTCTAAATGTTTTTACCTGGATGTCTCCCATAGGGGGCAGTGTTGATTCTTATTAAGGTTCCGCACGACACACTGTGAGACAACAGGTTGTAGTTGCAGGTAATTGTACAAGGTCTTCTGCCTCATACATCATACCTGCCCGCTCTGAAGAGCTGACGAGAGAATAGTATCTAAATAATATAGCCTGGAAACTAGAAATAAGGTTGTCGTGTAGAATGATTGGGTCAGGTTGGGTCATTTTCCATCATTGCAGGGCATGATTCGATCATCATAACCTAATCGGGGGCAATAAATTCTGCTTGTGAAACGAATTCCAAGAAATCCATTCATTTCAGGGATTATTAATTTCAATTACATGTGAGGTTCGTCAGTGCACTTTTACACCCGACTAATTTGACAATCCAGGTCTGTGCGCGTCCTGATCGTGACTCACTGCCACCGCTGCAGAACGGTGACATCAGAGGAGGAATTCAACTCTATAATATTCACTTCTATCGCACAGGGAACAGTGGAAGTATTAGAATGATCTTGTAAATCACATGACATCTGTCAGTGAATTTTCTCAGGGCCCCTGAAAGAAGTTCATCACTCTTTATCATCAATTAAGCTGAACACTTATGGAGTCGAATTGTGGGAATATAGATCCATGCTACTGAACATCTGTCGACTTAAACATTTTTTTTAAAATGTGGACGAGAGAATTACTGTGAAGGAAATGTGTTTTCTTTTTTCCAAATGTTGGTGTTGAAAAGACTCGGTTCGAAACGAAACGGACTCCTTTCTTGATATCCTGAAGAAGTGATGTCTTTTTTTGGGGGGTGGGGGGGGGAATGTGTCCGATGAACAC
>NC_139659.1:13597773-13600273 GCF_951799395.1 Argentina silus | reverse complement strand
AACGCTGCCTCAAGAGGTGCAATGAACACTGCTGGGGGCGCCTCCACCAATAAGAAAAAAGCATTGGGGAAAAAAATAAAATATAAATAGGATTAACTCCATAACCTCCATAGGTGTTTAGCTGCTGACATATGGTAAAACCAACCAGCTGAAGCTCCTATGGCATCTGGAGAAAGAGATACAGAAGAGTGCTGCATCTTAATAGGAAGTCCTTTTGAGAACCTGTAGAAGCATCATATAAATCCAATGAATCGTGATCCTGCAGTTTAATTACCGCCTAACATAGTCTCTATATGGCCAATTGCTCCCTATAACTAAATGTACTGTGAAATTAACAGGCTGCTCTTCCCACAAGTAGAAAACAACTCTATAGACACTACTTGGAAGCAACCAAAACAGATCTTCATTTCGATTCACTAATCGGGTGAACCCTATAACCCAGGGCAAGGAGAAGCCGTATACCTACAGAGTGGAGAGATGGATCCCCAGTGGAGGTTAGATTCGTATGCTGCATGCTTTCTTTAGATGGGTGCTGATGTTGCCTGTGGTTACTGCTCTGGGTACATTGGCTGTAAGAACGAGAGATAGATACAGATCGATTTGTGAAGCGCTATATGCCGTCCGGGCTTCGAGAAAATTGCAAACATCCCTGGAAAAGTCCTATCGGTCTGCAGTATTTCTAGTTAGTATTGTGTGTATTGGGGGAGAGTATGGTAGGCCCTATTTGTTCAGAAAATTGCAATCTCCAGTGGAGTAGATTTCATCATTTCATCGGGGAATGAGAAAAAGCAGTTTTCAGGCTGCAACAGTTGAATATTGTTATGTGTGTGTGTGTGTGTGTGTGTGTTTGACGTGTGTAGAGAGAGAGAGAGAGAATATGTTTATATGTGTGTTGTGTTATTGTGTCTATTCATGTGAATAGAGGGTATAAATCATCAGAGTTTGATCTCTCAGATTTGACACGTGTGTCGAACAAATAACAGGGTTCAGAACTCCCCTCCAAGTCCTTATCTTCAGGCTCCCGCATCTCCTCTCCTCTCCTTCACTCATTATTTCTCCTTCTTTCCTACTCTCCTCACACCTGCCACTCTCCTCCTCTGCCTTTACATCCCAGTCTCGTCTGTAGTCTCCTTCTCCTTCTCCTCTCCTCTCCTCTCCTCTCCTCTCCTCTCCTCTCCTCTCCTCTCCTCTCCTCCTCCTCCTCCCACTCTGAAGTAGTTGCTGCAGCTCCCAGGCAGCACGGTGGGCAGCAGTGAGTGGCAGCCAGCAGTCACTGGAAAATTCCTGCTGACCGAGGCATGATTTACATTATTCTGTTTCTGCAGTGAGGTCTGTGATCCCTGATAAGATCGTATTGCACCCCCCCCCCCCCCCCCCCCTTCCCTTCGCCCCCTCACCCCCTCACTCCCTCCACCAGCCCTTGCCCTTCACCTCACGCTACAGAATTTAATTACTGGAAGTAAACCAGGGCAGCGTTGACAGTGTGGATGTGGAGTCTCAGCAGAATGAATCTAAATGGAAAGTGAATAGGCAATCCTGTTCTTCCTGCCTGCCTGGCGACGGCCCTGGCTCTTCAGCGCTGATGCAGCCCACAGACAAAGTGAGGGAGGCAGAGCCCGCCAATTTCCTCTCCCATCTGCCCCCTCCCCCCCATCTCGCCTGTCATTCCCCGGTGGTGCGGCCGTCGTGGTCGAGGTACAGTGGCCCTGGTGGCCCAGATAGACTGTGGATATGGGACAGCACCACAGCCAATTCTCTTAACTCACCAACTGCCAAAGAATTTTGGAACACTCAACACCTAGAGTGCCAAGTGTTTCATGTGGTATTTACTTAGCAACTTTCAAATCAAATCACACTTTGATGGTCTACGAAATTAAGCATCATCATTAATGCATTTTTGGTGAATAAAGTCACCCACGACTTTAATAAAAAAGGTGGTACCTAGAACCAAAAAGCCTCAGCTTCACCTTGTAGGTTCAGGGTAAAACCTTTCTTCCCCAAAGACTGAACACCAGACTACAAGAGTAGATTTTTAGCTCTGTTATTTTTTTCTGGCCTTTTCTACTATCAGGAGGTGCTCTATGTTCATTCAGTGTTCTGTCTGTGTTACGAGAACTTCTGGAGAGGATAGGAGGCAGGAGGATAGATATGAGGCAGAGGCTCAGATTATCCCCCAATCTGATCACTGCTGATCTACTATGTGTGATTTCTATGATCTGATCCATGCTCAGTATGTTGCTGTCTCCTAGCCAGGTGAATCACAGTGATTTCTCATGTAGCTGTTCTCTTCCTGGACCAGCTCCTGTACCCCCTCAGTAAGCCCTGTTTAGCTGTGCTGCTGTAGCCCTAGCCAGAGTTGGGAGCTGAGAGCTAGCTCTGGACCCAGCGGTTGGTAATAGAAGATAAATCAGCTCCTAAAAGGCTCACATAGGGGGAGCAGAGAGGCGGCCAAAGCCCGCGGATTTAAACTGAGCCGTGAAATCCCCTTTGTTTCGCTGCT